>NW_027646150.1:0-149098 GCF_951394435.1 Stenella coeruleoalba | reverse complement strand
GAAGCCTGACCCTCACCCATCCCCTAATCCTAACCCGTACGCTAACACTAACCCGCGCCCTCACACGTACGCTCCCCCTAAAGCGTTGTCGTACCCTCACCTGGACCCTAAACCGTCCCCGTCCCCTAACCCTAACCCTAGCCCGAACCCTAACCCTAACCGTTCCCCGAAGCCTGACCCTCACCCGTCCCCTAATCCTAACCCGTACGCTAACACTAACCCGCGCCCTCACAAGTACGCTCCCCCTAAAGCGTTGTCGTACCCTCACCTGGACCCTAAACCGTCCCCGTCCCCTAACCCTAACCCTAGCCCGAACCCTAACCCTAACCCTTCCCCGAAGCCTGACCCTCACCCGTCCCCTAATCCTAACCCGTACGCTAACACTAACCCGCGCCCTCACACGTACGCTCCCACTAAAGCGTTGTCGTACCCTCACCTGGACCCTAAACCGTGCCCGTCCCCTAACCCTAACCCTAGCCCGAACCCTAACCCTAACACTTCCCCGAAGCCTGACCCTCAGCCGTCCCCTAATCCTAACCCGTACGCTAACACTAACCCGCGCCCTCACACGTACGCTCCCCCTAAAGCGTTGTCGTACCCTCACCTGGACCCTAAACCGTCCCCGTCCCCTAACCCTAACCCTAGCCCGAACCCTAACCCTAACCCTTCCCCGAAGCCTGACCCTCACCCGTCCCCTAATCCTAACCCGTACGCTAACACTAACGCGCGCCCTCACACGTACGCTCCCCCTAAAGCGTTGTCGTACCCTCACCTGGACCCTAAACCGTCCCCGTCCCCTAACCCTAACCCTACCCGAACCCTAACCCTAACCCTTCCCCGAAGCCTGACCCCCACCCGTCCCCTAATCCTAACCCGTACGCTTACACTAACCCGCGCCCTCACACGTACGCTCCCCCTAAAGCGTTGTCGTACCCTCACCTGGACCCTAAACCGTCCCCGTCCCCTAACCCTAACCCTAGCCCGAACCCTAACCCTAACCCTTCCCCGAAGCCTGACCCTCACCCGTCCCCTAATCCTAACCCGTACGCTAACACTAACCCGCGCCCTCACACGTACGCTCCCCCTAAAGCGTTGTCGTACCCTCACCTGGACCCTAAACCGTCCCCGTCCCCTAACCCTAACTCTGGCCCGAACCTTAACCCTAACCGTTCCCCGAAGCCTGACGCTCACCCGTCCCCTAATCCTAACCCGTACGCTAACACTAACCCGCGCCCTCACACGTACGCTCCCCCTAAAGCGTTGTCGTACCCTCACCTGGACCCTAAACCGTCCCCGTCCCCTAACCCTAACCCTAGCCCGAACCCTAACCTTAACCCTTCCCCGAAGCCTGACCCTCAGCCGTCCCCTAATCCTAACCCGTACGCTAACACTAACCCGCGCCCTCACACGTACACTCCCCCTAAAGCGTTGTCGTACCCTCACCTGAACCCTAAACCGTCCCCGTCCCCTAACCCTAACCCTATCCCTAACCCTAACCCTAACCCTTCCCCGAAGCCTGACCCTCACCCGTCCCCTAATCCTAACCCGTACGCTAACACTAACCCGCGCCCTCACACGTACGCTCCCACTAAAGCGTTCTCGTACCCTCACCTGGACCCTAAACCGTCCCCGTCCCCTAACCCTAACCCTAGCCCAAACCCTAACCCTAACCCTTCCCCGAAGCCTGACCCTCAGCTGTCCCCTAATCCTAACCCGTACGCAAACACTAACCCGCGCCCTCACACGTACGCTCCCCCTAAAGCGTTGTCGTACCCTCACCTGGACCGTAAACCGTCCCCGTCCCCTAACCCTAACCCTAGCCCGAACCCTAACCCTAACCCTTCCCCGAAGCCTGACCCGCACCCGTCCCCTAATCCTAACCCGTACGCTAACACTAACCCGCGCCCTCACACGTACGCTCCCCCTAAAGCGTTGTCGTACCCTCACCTGGACCCTAAACCGTCCCCGTCCCCTAACCCTAACCCTATCCCGAACCCTAAACCTAATCCTTCCCAGAAGCCTGACCCTCACCCGTCCCCTAATCCCAACCCGTACGCTAACACTAACCCGCGCCCTAACACGTAGGCTCACCCTAAAGCGTTGTCGTACCCTCACCTGGACCCTAAACCGTCCCCGTCCCCTAACCCTAACCCTAGCCCTAACCCTAACCCTAACACTTCCCCGAAGCCTGACCCTCACCCGGCCCCTAATCCTAACCCGTACGCTAACACTAACCCGCGCCCTCACACGTACGCTCCCCTAAAGCGTTGTCGTACCCTCACCTGGACCCTAAACCGTCCCCGTCCCCTAACCCTAACCCTAGCCCGAAACCTAACCCTAACCCTTCCCCGAAGCCTGACCCTCAGCCGTCCCCTAATCCTAAACCGTACGCTAACACTAACCCGCGCCCTCACACGTACGCTCCCACTAAAGCGTTGTCGTACCCTCACCTGGACCCTAAACCGTCCCCGTCCCCTAACCCTAACCCTAGCCCAAACCCTAACCCTAACCCTTCCCCGAAGCCTGACCCTCAGCTGTCCCCTAATCCTAACCCGTACGCAAACACTAACCCGCGCCCTCACACGTACGCTCCCCCTAAAGCGTTGTCGTACCCTCACCTGGACCGTAAACCGTCCCCGTCCCCTAACCCTAACCCTAGCCCGAACCCTAACCCTAACCCTTCCCCGAAGCCTGACCCGCACCCGTCCCCTAATCCTAACCCGTACGCTAACACTAACCCGCGCCCTCACACGTACGCTCCCCCTAAAGCGTTGTCGTACCCTCACCTGGACCCTAAACCGTCCCCGTCCCCTAACCCTAACCCTAGCCCGAACCCTAAACCTAATCCTTCCCAGAAGCCTGACCCTCACCCGTCCCCTAATCCCAACCCGTACGCTAACACTAACCCGCGCCCTAACACGTAGGCTCACCCTAAAGCGTTGTCGTACCCTCACCTGGACCCTAAACCGTCCCCGTCCCCTAACCCTAACCCTAGCCCTAACCCTAACCCTAACACTTCCCCGAAGCCTGACCCTCACCCGGCCCCTAATCCTAACCCGTACGCTAACACTAACCCGCGCCCTCACACGTACGCTCCCCTAAAGCGTTGTCGTACCCTCACCTGGACCCTAAACCGTCCCCGTCCCCTAACCCTAACCCTAGCCCGAAACCTAACCCTAACCCTTCCCCGAAGCCTGACCCTCAGCCGTCCCCTAATCCTAAACCGTACGCTAACACTAACCCGCGCCCTCACACGTACGCTCCCCCTAAAGCGTTGTCGTACCCTCACCTGGACCCTAAACCGTCCCCGTCCCCTAATCCTAGCCCGAACCCTAACCCTAACCCTTCCCCGAAGCCTGACCCTCAGCCTTCCCCTAATCCTAACCCATACGCTAACACTAACCCGCGCCCTCACACGTACGCTCCCCCTAAATCGTTGTCGTACCCTCACCTGGACCCTAAACTGTCCCCGTCCCCAACCCTAACCCTAGCCCGAACCCTAACCCTAACCCTTCCCCGAAGCCTGACCCTCAGCCGTCCCCTAATCCTAACCCGTACGCTAACACTAACCCGCGCCCTCACACGTACGCTCCCCCTAAAGCGTTGTCGTACCCTCACCTGGACCCTAAACCGTCCCCATCCCCTAACCCTAACCCTAGCCCGAACCCTAACCCTAACCCTTCCCCGAAGCCTGACCCTCAGCCGTCCCCTAATCCTAACCCGTACGCTAACACTAACCCGCGCCCTCACACGTACGCTCCCCCTAAAGCGTTGTCGTACCCTCACCTGGACCCTAGCCCGTCCCCGTCCCCTAACCCTAACCCTAGCCCGAACCCTAACCCTAACCCTTCCCCGAAGCCTGACCCTCACCCGTCCCCTAATCCTAACCTGTACGCTAACACTAACCCGTGCCCTCACACGTACGCTCCCACTAAAGCGTTGTCGTACCCTCACCTGGACCCTAAACCGTCCCCGTCCCCTAACCCTAACCCTAGCCCGAACCCTAACCCTAACCCTTCCCGAAGCCTGACCCTCACCCGTCCCCTAATCCTAACCCGTACGCTAACACTAACCCACGCCCTCACACGTAGGCTCCCCCTAAAGCGTTGTCGTACCCTCACCTGGACCCTAAACCGTCCCCGTCCCCTAACCCTAACCCTAGCCCGAACCCTAACCCTAACCCTTCCCCGAAGCCTGACCCTCAGCCTTCCCCTAATCCTAACCCGTACGCTAACACTAACCCGCACCCTCACACGTACGCTCCCCCTAAATCGTTGTCGTACCCTCACCTGGACCCTAAACTGTCCCCGTCCCCAACCCTAACCCTAGCCCGAACCCTAACCCTAACCCTTCCCCGAAGCCTGACCCTCAGCCGTCCCCTAATCCTAACCCGTACGCTAACACTAACCCGCGCCCTCACACGTACGCTCCCCCTAAAGCGTTGTCGTACCCTCACCTGGACCCTAAACCGTCCCCGTCCCCTAACCCTAACCCTAGCCCGAACCCTAACCCTAACCCTTCCCCGAAGCCTGACACTCAGCCGTCCCCTAATCCTAACCCGTACGCTAACACTAACCCGTGCCCTCACACGTACGCTCCCCCTAAAGCGTTGTCGTACCCTCACCTGGACCCTAAACCGTCCCCGTCCCCTAACCCTAACCCTTCCCCGAAGCCTGACCCTCACCCGTCCCCTAATCCTAACCCGTACGCTAACACTAACCCGTGCCCTCACACGTACGCTCCCACTAAAGCGTTGTCGTACCCTCACCTGGACCCTAAACCGTCCCCGTCCCCTAACCCTAACCCTAGCCCGAACCCTAACCCTAACCCTTCCCCGAAGCCTGATCCTCAGCCGTCCCCTAATCCTAACCCGTACGCTAACACTAACCAGCGCCCTCACACGTACGCTCCCCCTAAAGCGTTGTCGTACCCTCACCTGGACCCTAAACCGTCCCCGTCCCCTAACCCTAACCCTAGCCCGAACCCTAAACCTAACCCTTCCCAGAAGCCTGACCCTCACCCGTCCCATAATCCTAAACCGTACGCTAACACTAACCCGCGCCCTCACACGTAGGCTCCCCCTAAAGCGTTGTCGTACCCTCACCTGGACCCTAAACCGTCCCCGTCCCCTAACCCTAACCCTAGCCCGAACCCTAACCCTAACCCTTCCCCGAAGCCTGACCCTCACCCGTCCCCTAATCCTAACCCGTACGCTAACACTAACCCGCGCCCTCACACGTACGCTCCCCCTAAAGCGTTGTCGTACCCTCACCTGGACCCTAAACCGTCCCCGTCCCCTAACCCTAACCCTAGCCCGAACCCTAACCCTAACCCTTCCCCGAAGCCTGACCCTCACCCGTCCCCTAATCCTAACCCGTACGCTAACACTAACCCGCGCCCTCACACGTACGCTCCCCCTAAAGCGTTGTCGTACCCTCACCTGGACCCTAAACCGTCCCCGTCCCCTAACCCTAACCGTAGCCCGAACCCTAACCCTAACCCTTCCCCGAAGCCTGACCCTCACCCGTCCCCTAATCCTAACCCGTACGCTAACACTAAGCCGCGCCCTCACACGTACGCTCCCCCTAAAGCGTTGTCGTACCCTCACCTGGACCCTAAACCGTCCCCGTCCCCTAACCTAACCCTAGCCCGAACCCTAACCCTAACCCTTCCCGAAGCCTGACCGTCACCCGTCCCCTAATCCTAACCCGTACGCTAACACTAACCCGCGCCCTCACACGTACGCTCCCCCTAAAGCGTTGTCGTACCCTCACCTGGACCCTAAACCGTCCCCATCCCCTAACCCTAACCCTAGCCCGAACCCTAACCCTAACCCTTCCCCAAAGCCTGACACTCACCCGTCCCCTAATCCTAACCCGTACGCTAACGCTAACCCACGCCCTCACACGTAGGCTCCCCCTAAAGCGTTGTCGTACCCTCACCTGGACCCTAAACCGTCCCCGTCCCCTAACCCTAACCCTAGCCCGAACCCTAACCCTAACACTTCCCCGAAGCCTGACCCTCACCCGTCCCCTAATCCTAACCCGTACGCTAACACTAACCCGCGCCCTCACACGTACGCTCCCCCTAAAGCGTTGTCGTACCCTCACCTGGACCCTAAACCGTCCCCGTCCCCTAACCCTAACCCTAGCCCGAACCCTAACCCTTCCCCGAAGCCTGACCCTCACCCGTCCCCTAATCCTAACCCGTACGCTAACACTAACCCGCGCCCTCACACGTACGCTCCCCCTAAAGCGTTGTCATACCCTCACCTGGACCCTAAACCGTCCCCGTCCCCTAACCCTAACCCTAGCCCGAACCCTAACCCTAACCCTTCCCCGAAGCCTGACCCTCACCCGTCCCCTAATACTAAACCGTACGCTAACACTAACCCGCGCCCTCACACGTACGCTCCCCCTAAAGCGTTGTCGTACACTCACCTGGACCCTAAACCATCCCCGTCCCCTAACCCTAACCCTAGCCCGAACCCTAAACCTAACACTTCCCCGAAGCCTGACCCTCACCCGTCCCCTAATCCTAACCCGTACGCTAACACTAACCCGCGCCCTCACACGTAGGCTCCCCCTAAAGCGTTGTCGTACCCTCACCTGGACCCTAAACCGTCCCCGTTCCCTAACCCTAACCCTAGCCCGAACCCTAACCCTAACCCTTCCCCGAAGCCTGACCCTCACCCGTCCCCTAATCCTAACCCGTACGCTAACACTAACCGGCGCCCTCACACGTACGCTCCCCCTAAAGCGTTGTCGTACCCTCACCTGGACCCTAAACCGTCCCCGTCCCCTAAGCCTAACCCTAGCCCGAACCCTAACCCTAACCCTTCCCCGAAGCCTGACCCTCACCCGTCCCCTAATCCTAACCCGTACGCTAACACTAACCCGCGCCCTCACACGTACTCTCCCCCTAAAGCGTTGTCGTACCCTCACCTGGACCCTAAACCGTCCCCGTCCCCTAACCCTAACCCTAGCCCGAACCCTAACCCTAACCCTTCCCCGAAGCCTGACCCCCACCCGTCTCCTAATCCTAACCCGTACGCTTACACTAACCCACGCCCTCACACGTACGCTCCACCTAAAGCGTTGTCGTACCCTCACCTGGACCCTAAACCGTCCCCGTCCCCTAACCCTAACCCTAGCCCGAACCCTAACCCTAACCCTTCCCCGAAGCCTGACCCTCAGCCGTCCCCTAATCCTAAACCGTACGCTAACACTAACCCGCGCCCTCACACGTACGCTCCCCCTAAAGCGTTGTCGTACCCTCACCTGGACCCTAAACCGTCCCCGTCCCCTAACCCTAACCCTAGCCCGAACCCTAACCCTAACCCTTCCCCGAAGCCTGACCCTCACCCGTCCCCTAATCCTAACCCGTACGCTAACACTAACCCGCGCCCTCACACGTACGCTCCCACTAAAGCGTTGTCGTACCCTCACCTGGACCCTAAACCGTCCCCGTCCCCTAACCCTAACCCTAGCCCGAACCCTAACCCTAACCCTTCCCCGAAGCCTGACCCTCAGCCGTCCCCTAATCCTAACCCGTACGCTAACACTAACCCGCACCCTCACACGTACGCTACCCCTAAAGCTTTGTCGTACCCTCACCTGGACCGTAAACCGTCCCCGTCCCCTAACCCTAACCCTAGCCCGAACCCTAACCCTAACTCTTACCCGAAGCCTGACCCTCACCCGTCCCCTAATCCTAACCCGTACGCTAACACTAACCCGCGCCCTCACACGTACGCTCCCCCTAAAGCGTTGTCGTACCCTCACCTGGACCCTAAACCATCCCCGTCCCCTAACCCTAACCCTAGCCCGAACCCTAACCCTAACCCTTCCCCGAAGCCTGACCCTCAGCCGTCCCCTAATCCTAACCCGTACGCTAACACTAACCAACGCCCTCACACGTAGGCTCCCCCTAAAGCGTTGTCGTACCCTCACCTGGACCCTAAACCGTCCCCGTCCCCTAACCCTAACCCTAGCCCGAACCCTAACCCTAACCCTTCCCCGAAGCCTGACCCTCAGCCTTCCCCTAATCCTAACCCGTACGCTAACACTAACCCGCACCCTCACACGTACGCTCCCCCTAAATCGTTGTCGTACCCTCACCTGGACCCTAAACTGTCCCCGTCCCCAACCCTAACCCTAGCCCGAACCCTAACCCTAACCCTTCCCCGAAGCCTGACCCTCAGCCGTCCCCTAATCCTAACCCGTACGCTAACACTAACCCGCGCCCTCACACGTACGCTCCCCCTAAAGCGTTGTCGTACCCTCACCTGGACCCTAAACCGTCCCCATCCCCTAACCCTAACCCTAACCCGAACCCTAACCCTAACCCTTCCCCGAAGCCCGACCCTCAGCCGTCCCCTAATCCTAAACCGTACGCTAACACTAACCCGCGCCCTCACACGTACGCTCCCCCTAAAGCGTTGTCGTACCCTCACCTGGACCCTAAACCGTCCCCGTCCCCTAACCCTAACCCTAGCCCGAACCCTAACCCTAACCCTTCCCCGAAGCCTGACACTCAGCCGTCCCCTAATCCTAACCCGTACGCTAACACTAACCCGTGCCCTCACACGTACGCTCCCCCTAAAGCGTTGTCGTACCCTCAACTGGACCCTAAACCGTCCCCGTCCCCTAACCCTAACCCTTCCCCGAAGCCTGACCCTCACCCGTCCCCTAATCCTAACCCGTACGCTAACACTAACCCGTGCCCTCACACGTACGCTCCCACTAAAGCGTTGTCGTACCCTCACCTGGACCCTAAACCGTCCCCGTCCCCTAACCCTAACCCTAGCCCGAACCCTAACCCTAACCCTTCCCCGAAGCCTGATCCTCAGCCGTCCCCTAATCCTAACCCGTACGCTAACACTAACCAGCGCCCTCACACGTACGCTCCCCCTAAAGCGTTGTCGTACCCTCACCTGGACCCTAAACCGTCCCCGTCCCCTAACCCTAACCCTAGCCCGAACCCTAAACCTAACCCTTCCCAGAAGCCTGACCCTCACCCGTCCCATAATCCTAAACCGTACGCTAACACTAACCCGCGCCCTCACACGTAGGCTCCCCCTAAAGCGTTGTCGTACCCTCACCTGGACCCTAAACCGTCCCCGTCCCCTAACCCTAACCCTAGCCCGAACCCTAACCCTAACCCTTCCCCGAAGCCTGACCCTCACCCGTCCCCTAATCCTAACCCGTACGCTAACACTAACCCGCGCCCTCACACGTACGCTCCCCCTAAAGCGTTGTCGTACCCTCACCTGGACCCTAAACCGTCCCCGTCCCCTAACCCTAACCCTAGCCCGAACCCTAACCCTAACCCTTCCCCGAAGCCTGACCCTCACCCGTCCCCTAATCCTAACCCGTACGCTAACACTAACCCGCGCCCTCACACGTACGCTCCCCCTAAAGCGTTGTCGTACCCTCACCTGGACCCTAAACCGTCCCCGTCCCCTAACCCTAACCGTAGCCCGAACCCTAACCCTAACCCTTCCCCGAAGCCTGACCCTCACCCGTCCCCTAATCCTAACCCGTACGCTAACACTAAGCCGCGCCCTCACACGTACGCTCCCCCTAAAGCGTTGTCGTACCCTCACCTGGACCCTAAACCGTCCCCGTCCCCTAACCTAACCCTAGCCCGAACCCTAACCCTAACCCTTCCCGAAGCCTGACCGTCACCCGTCCCCTAATCCTAACCCGTACGCTAACACTAACCCGCGCCCTCACACGTACGCTCCCCCTAAAGCGTTGTCGTACCCTCACCTGGACCCTAAACCGTCCCCATCCCCTAACCCTAACCCTAGCCCGAACCCTAACCCTAACCCTTCCCCAAAGCCTGACACTCACCCGTCCCCTAATCCTAACCCGTACGCTAACGCTAACCCACGCCCTCACACGTAGGCTCCCCCTAAAGCGTTGTCGTACCCTCACCTGGACCCTAAACCGTCCCCGTCCCCTAACCCTAACCCTAGCCCGAACCCTAACCCTAACACTTCCCCGAAGCCTGACCCTCACCCGTCCCCTAATCCTAACCCGTACGCTAACACTAACCCGCGCCCTCACACGTACGCTCCCCCTAAAGCGTTGTCGTACCCTCACCTGGACCCTAAACCGTCCCCGTCCCCTAACCCTAACCCTAGCCCGAACCCTAACCCTTCCCCGAAGCCTGACCCTCACCCGTCCCCTAATCCTAACCCGTACGCTAACACTAACCCGCGCCCTCACACGTACGCTCCCCCTAAAGCGTTGTCATACCCTCACCTGGACCCTAAACCGTCCCCGTCCCCTAACCCTAACCCTAGCCCGAACCCTAACCCTAACCCTTCCCCGAAGCCTGACCCTCACCCGTCCCCTAATACTAAACCGTACGCTAACACTAACCCGCGCCCTCACACGTACGCTCCCCCTAAAGCGTTGTCGTACACTCACCTGGACCCTAAACCATCCCCGTCCCCTAACCCTAACCCTAGCCCGAACCCTAAACCTAACACTTCCCCGAAGCCTGACCCTCACCCGTCCCCTAATCCTAACCCGTACGCTAACACTAACCCGCGCCCTCACACGTAGGCTCCCCCTAAAGCGTTGTCGTACCCTCACCTGGACCCTAAACCGTCCCCGTTCCCTAACCCTAACCCTAGCCCGAACCCTAACCCTAACCCTTCCCCGAAGCCTGACCCTCACCCGTCCCCTAATCCTAACCCGTACGCTAACACTAACCGGCGCCCTCACACGTACGCTCCCCCTAAAGCGTTGTCGTACCCTCACCTGGACCCTAAACCGTCCCCGTCCCCTAAGCCTAACCCTAGCCCGAACCCTAACCCTAACCCTTCCCCGAAGCCTGACCCTCACCCGTCCCCTAATCCTAACCCGTACGCTAACACTAACCCGCGCCCTCACACGTACTCTCCCCCTAAAGCGTTGTCGTACCCTCACCTGGACCCTAAACCGTCCCCGTCCCCTAACCCTAACCCTAGCCCGAACCCTAACCCTAACCCTTCCCCGAAGCCTGACCCCCACCCGTCTCCTAATCCTAACCCGTACGCTTACACTAACCCACGCCCTCACACGTACGCTCCACCTAAAGCGTTGTCGTACCCTCACCTGGACCCTAAACCGTCCCCGTCCCCTAACCCTAACCCTAGCCCGAACCCTAACCCTAACCCTTCCCCGAAGCCTGACCCTCAGCCGTCCCCTAATCCTAAACCGTACGCTAACACTAACCCGCGCCCTCACACGTACGCTCCCCCTAAAGCGTTGTCGTACCCTCACCTGGACCCTAAACCGTCCCCGTCCCCTAACCCTAACCCTAGCCCGAACCCTAACCCTAACACTTCCCCGAAGCCTGACCCTCACCCGTCCCCTAATCCTAACCCGTACGCTAACACTAACCCGCGCCCTCACACGTACGCTCCCACTAAAGCGTTGTCGTACCCTCACCTGGACCCTAAACCGTCCCCGTCCCCTAACCCTAACCCTAGCCCGAACCCTAACCCTAACCCTTCCCCGAAGCCTGACCCTCAGCCGTCCCCTAATCCTAACCCGTACGCTAACACTAACCCGCACCCTCACACGTACGCTACCCCTAAAGCTTTGTCGTACCCTCACCTGGACCGTAAACCGTCCCCGTCCCCTAACCCTAACCCTAGCCCGAACCCTAACCCTAACTCTTACCCGAAGCCTGACCCTCACCCGTCCCCTAATCCTAACCCGTACGCTAACACTAACCCGCGCCCTCACACGTACGCTCCCCCTAAAGCGTTGTCGTACCCTCACCTGGACCCTAAACCATCCCCGTCCCCTAACCCTAACCCTAGCCCGAACCCTAACCCTAACCCTTCCCCGAAGCCTGACCCTCAGCCGTCCCCTAATCCTAACCCGTACGCTAACACTAACCAACGCCCTCACACGTACACTCCCCCTAAAGCGTTGTCGTACCCTCACCTGGACCCTAAACCGTCCCCGTCCCCTAACCCTAACCCTAGCCCGAACCCTATCCCTAACCCTTCCCCGAAGCCTGACCCTCACCCGTCCCCTAATCCTAACCCGTACGCTAACACTAACCCGCGCCCTCACACGTACGCTCCCCCTAAAGCGTTGTCGTACCCTCACCTGGACCCTAAACCGTCCCCGTCCCCTAACCCTAACCCTAGCCCGAACCCTAACCCTAACCCTTCCCCGAAGCCTGACCCTCAGCCGTCCCCTAATCCTAACCCGTACGCTAACACTAACCCGCGCCCTCACAGGTACGCTCCCCCTAAAGCGTTGTCGTACCCTCACCTGGACCCTAAGCCGTCCCCGTCCCGTAACCCTAACCCTAGCTCGAACCCTAACCCTAACCCTTCCCCGAAGCCTGACCCTCAGCCGTCCCCTAATCCTAACCCGTACGCTAACACTAACCCGCGCCCTCACACGTATGCTCCCCCTAAAGCGTTGTCGTACCCTCACCTGGAACCTAAACCGTCCCCGACCCCTAACCCTAACCCTAGCCCGAACCCTAACCCTAACCCTTCCCCGAAGCCTGACCCTCAGCCGTCCCCTAATCCTAACCCGTACGCTAACACTAACCCACGCCCTCACACGTACGCTCCCCCTAAAACGTTATCGTACCCTCACCTGGACCCTAAACTGTCCCCGTCCCCTAACCCTAACCCTAGCCCGAACCCTAACCCTAACCCTTCCCCGAAGCCTGACCCTCAGCCGTCCCCTAATCCTAACCCGTACGCTAACACTAACCCGCGCCCTGACACGTACGCTCCCCCTAACGCGTTGTCGTACCCTCACCTGGACCCTAAACCGTCCCCGTCCCCTAACCCTAACCCTAGCACGAACCTTCACCCTAACCCTTCCCCGAAGCCTGACCCTCAGCCGTCCCCTAATCCTAACCCGTACGCTAACACTAACCCGCGCCCTCACAGGTACGCTCCCCCTAAAGCGTTGTCGTACCCTCACCTGGACCCTAAGCCGTCCCCGTCCCCTAACCCTAACCCTAGCCCGAACCCTAACCCTAACCCTTCCCCGAAGCCTGACCATCACCCGTCCCCTAATCCTAACCCGTACGCTAACACTAACCCGCGCCCTCACACGTACGCTCCCCCTAAAGCGTTGTCGTACCCTCACCTGGACCCTAAACCGTCCCCGTACCCTAACCCTAACCCTAGCCCGAACCCTAACCCTAACCCTTCCCCGAAGCCTGACCCTCAGCCGTCCCCTAATCCTAACCCGTACGCTAACACTAACCCGCACCCTCACACGTACGCTCCCCCTAAAGCGTTGTCGTACCCTCACCTGGACCCTAAACCGTCCCCATCCCCTAACCCTAACCCTAGCCCGAACCCTAACCCTAACCCTTCCCCGAAGCCTGACGCTCACCCGTCCCCTAATCCTAACCCGTACGCTAACACTAACCCGCGCCCTCACACGTAGGCTCCCCCTAAAGCGTTGTCGTACCCTCACCTGGACCCTAAACCGTCCCCGTCCCCTAACCCTAACCCTAGCCCGAACCCTAACCCTAACCCTTCCCCGAAGCCTGACCCTCACCCGGCCCCTAATCCTAACCCGTACGCTAACACTAACCCGCGCCCTCACACGTACGCTCCCCCTAAAGCGTTGTCGTACCCTCACCTGGACCCTAAACCATCCCCGTCCCCTAACCCTAACCCTAGCCCGAACCCTAACCCTAACCCTTCCCCGAAGCCTGACCCTCAGCCGTCCCCTAATCCTAACCCGTACGCTAACACTAACCCGTGCCCTCACACGTACGCTCCCCCTAAAGCGTTGTCGTACCCTCACCTGGACCCTAAACCGTCCCCGTCCCCTAACCCTAACCCTTCCCCGAAGCCTGACCCTCACCCGTCCCCTAATCCTAACCCGTACGCCAACACTAACCCGTGCCCTCACACGTACGCTCCCACTAAAGCGTTGTCGTACCCTCACCTGGACCCTAAACCGTCCCCGTCCCCTAACCCTAACCCTAGCCCGAACCCTAACCCTAACCCTTCCCCGAAGCCTGATCCTCAGCCGTCCCCTAATCCTAACCCGTACGCTAACACTAACCAGCGCCCTCACACGTACGCTCCCCCTAAAGCGTTGTCGTACCCTCACCTGGACCCTAAACCGTCCCCGTCCCCTAACCCTAACCCTAGCCCGAACCCTAAACCTAACCCTTCCCAGAAGCCTGACCCTCACCCGTCCCATAATCCTAAACCGTACGCTAACACTAACCCGCGCCCTCACACGTAGGCTCCCCCTAAAGCGTTGTCGTACCCTCACCTGGACCCTAAACCGTCCCCGTCCCCTAACCCTAACCCTAGCCCGAACCCTAACCCTAACCCTTCCCCGAAGCCTGACCCTCACCCGTCCCCTAATCCTAACCCGTACGCTAACACTAACCCGCGCCCTCACACGTACGCTCCCCCTAAAGCGTTGTCGTACCCTCACCTGGACCCTAAACCGTCCCCGTCCCCTAACCCTAACCCTAGCCCGAACCCTAACCCTAACCCTTCCCCGAAGCCTGACCCTCACCCGTCCCCTAATCCTAACCCGTACGCTAACACTAACCCGCGCCCTCACACGTACGCTCCCCCTAAAGCGTTGTCGTACCCTCACCTGGACCCTAAACCGTCCCCGTCCCCTAACCCTAACCGTAGCCCGAACCCTAACCCTAACCCTTCCCCGAAGCCTGACCCTCACCCGTCCCCTAATCCTAACCCGTACGCTAACACTAAGCCGCGCCCTCACACGTACGCTCCCCCTAAAGCGTTGTCGTACCCTCACCTGGACCCTAAACCGTCCCCGTCCCCTAACCCTAACCCTAGCCCGAACCCTAACCCTAACCCTTCCCGAAGCCTGACCGTCACCCGTCCCCTAATCCTAACCCGTACGCTAACACTAACCCGCGCCCTCACACGTACGCTCCCCCTAAAGCGTTGTCGTACCCTCACCTGGACCCTAAACCGTCCCCATCCCCTAACCCTAACCCTAGCCCGAACCCTAACCCTAACCCTTCCCCAAAGCCTGACCCTCACCCGTCCCCTAATCCTAACCCGTACGCTAACACTAACCCACGCCCTCACACGTAGGCTCCCCCTAAAGCGTTGTCGTACCCTCACCTGGACCCTAAACCGTCCCCGTCCCCTAACCCTAACCCTAGCCCGAACCCTAACCCTAACACTTCCCCGAAGCCTGACCCTCACCCGTCCCCTAATCCTAACCCGTACGCTAACACTAACCCGCGCCCTCACACGTACGCTCCCCCTAAAGCGTTGTCGTACCCTCACCTGGACCCTAAACCGTCCCCGTCCCCTAACCCTAACCCTAGCCCGAACCCTAACCCTTCCCCGAAGCCTGACCCTCACCCGTCCCCTAATCCTAACCCGTACGCTAACACTAACCCGCGCCCTCACACGTACGCTCCCCCTAAAGCGTTGTCGTACCCTCACCTGGACCCTAAACCGTCCCCGTCCCCTAACCCTAACCCTAGCCCGAACCCTAACCCTAACCCTTCCCCGAAGCCTGACCCTCACCCGTCCCCTAATACTAAACCGTACGCTAACACTAACCCGCGCCCTCACACGTACGCTCCCCCTAAAGCGTTGTCGTACACTCACCTGGACCCTAAACCATCCCCGTCCCCTAACCCTAACCCTAGCCCGAACCCTAAACCTAACACTTCCCCGAAGCCTGACCCTCACCCGTCCCCTAATCCTAACCCGTACGCTAACACTAACCCGCGCCCTCACACGTAGGCTCCCCCTAAAGCGTTGTCGTACCCTCACCTGGACCCTAAACCGTCCCCGTTCCCTAACCCTAACCCTAGCCCGAACCCTAACCCTAACCCTTCCCCGAAGCCTGACCCTCACCCGTCCCCTAATCCTAACCCGTACGCTAACACTAACCGGCGCCCTCACACGTACGCTCCCCCTAAAGCGTTGTCGTACCCTCACCTGGACCCTAAACCGTCCCCGTCCCCTAAGCCTAACCCTAGCCCGAACCCTAACCCTAACCCTTCCCCGAAGCCTGACCCTCACCCGTCCCCTAATCCTAACCCGTACGCTAACACTAACCCGCGCCCTCACACGTACTCTCCCCCTAAAGCGTTGTCGTACCCTCACCTGGACCCTAAACCGTCCCCGTCCCCTAACCCTAACCCTAGCCCGAACCCTAACCCTAACCCTTCCCCGAAGCCTGACCCCCACCCGTCTCCTAATCCTAACCCGTACGCTTACACTAACCCACGCCCTCACACGTACGCTCCACCTAAAGCGTTGTCGTACCCTCACCTGGACCCTAAACCGTCCCCGTCCCCTAACCCTAACCCTAGCCCGAACCCTAACCCTAACCCTTCCCCGAAGCCTGACCCTCAGCCGTCCCCTAATCCTAAACCGTACGCTAACACTAACCCGCGCCCTCACACGTACGCTCCCCCTAAAGCGTTGTCGTACCCTCACCTGGACCCTAAACCGTCCCCGTCCCCTAACCCTAACCCTAGCCCGAACCCTAACCCTAACCCTTCCCCGAAGCCTGACCCTCACCCGTCCCCTAATCCTAACCCGTACGCTAACACTAACCCGCGCCCTCACACGTACGCTCCCACTAAAGCGTTGTCGTACCCTCACCTGGACCCTAAACCGTCCCCGTCCCCTAACCCTAACCCTAGCCCGAACCCTAACCCTAACCCTTCCCCGAAGCCTGACCCTCAGCCGTCCCCTAATCCTAACCCGTACACTAACACTAACCCGCACCCTCACACGTACGCTACCCCTAAAGCGTTGTCGTACCATCACCTGGACCGTAAACCGTCCCCGTCCCCTAACCCTAACCCTAGCCCGAACCCTAACCCTAACTCTTACCCGAAGCCTGACCCTCACCCGTCCCCTAATCCTAACCCGTACGCTAACACTAACCCGCGCCCTCACACGTACGCTCCCCCTAAAGCGTTGTCGTACCCTCACCTGGACCCTAAACCATCCCCGTCCCCTAACCCTAACCCTAGCCCGAACCCTAACCCTAACCCTTCCCCGAAGCCTGACCCTCAGCCGTCCCCTAATCCTAACCCGTACGCTAACACTAACCAACGCCCTCACACGTACACTCCCCCTAAAGCGCTGTCGTACCCTCACCTGGACCCTAAACCGTCCCCGTCCCCTAACCCTAACCCTAGCCCGAACCCTATCCCTAACCCTTCCCCGAAGCCTGACCCTCACCCGTCCCCTAATCCTAACCCGTACGCTAACACTAACCCGCGCCCTCACAGGTACGCTCCCCCTAAAGCGTTGTCGTACCCTCACCTGGACCCTAAGCCGTCCCCGTCCCGTAACCCTAACCCTAGCTCGAACCCTAACCCTAACCCTTCCCCGAAGCCTGACCCTCAGCCGTCCCCTAATCCTAACCCGTACGCTAACACTAACCCGCGCCCTCACACGTATGCTCCCCCTAAAGCGTTGTCGTACCCTCACCTGGAACCTAAACCGTCCCCGACCCCTAACCCTAACCCTAGCCCGAACCCTAACCCTAACCCTTCCCGAAGCCTGACCCTCACCCGTCCCCTAATCCTAACCCGTACGCTAACACTAACCCACGCCCTCACACGTAGGCTCCCCCTAAAGCGTTGTCGTACCCTCACCTGGACCCTAAACCGTCCCCGTCCCCTAACCCTAACCCTAGCCCGAACCCTAACCCTAACCCTTCCCCGAAGCCTGACCCTCAGCCTTCCCCTAATCCTAACCCGTACGCTAACACTAACCCGCACCCTCACACGTACGCTCCCCCTAAATCGTTGTCGTACCCTCACCTGGACCCTAAACTGTCCCCGTCCCCAACCCTAACCCTAGCCCGAACCCTAACCCTAACCCTTCCCCGAAGCCTGACCCTCAGCCGTCCCCTAATCCTAACCCGTACGCTAACACTAACCCGCGCCCTCACACGTACGCTCCCCCTAAAGCGTTGTCGTACCCTCACCTGGACCCTAAACCGTCCCCATCCCCTAACCCTAACCCTAACCCGAACCCTAACCCTAACCCTTCCCCGAAGCCCGACCCTCAGCCGTCCCCTAATCCTAAACCGTACGCTAACACTAACCCGCGCCCTCACACGTACGCTCCCCCTAAAGCGTTGTCGTACCCTCACCTGGACCCTAAACCGTCCCCGTCCCCTAACCCTAACCCTAGCCCGAACCCTAACCCTAACCCTTCCCCGAAGCCTGACCCTCAGCCGTCCCCTAATCCTAACCCGTACGCTAACACTAACCCGTGCCCTCACACGTACGCTCCCCCTAAAGCGTTGTCGTACCCTCACCTGGACCCTAAACCGTCCCCGTCCCCTAACCCTAACCCTTCCCCGAAGCCTGACCCTCACCCGTCCCCTAATCCTAACCCGTACGCTAACACTAACCCGTGCCCTCACACGTACGCTCCCACTAAAGCGTTGTCGTACCCTCACCTGGACCCTAAACCGTCCCCGTCCCCTAACCCTAACCCTAGCCCGAACCCTAACCCTAACCCTTCCCCGAAGCCTGATCCTCAGCCGTCCCCTAATCCTAACCCGTACGCTAACACTAACCAGCGCCCTCACACGTACGCTCCCCCTAAAGCGTTGTCGTACCCTCACCTGGACCCTAAACCGTCCCCGTCCCCTAACCCTAACCCTAGCCCGAACCCTAAACCTAACCCTTCCCAGAAGCCTGACCCTCACCCGTCCCATAATCCTAAACCGTACGCTAACACTAACCCGCGCCCTCACACGTAGGCTCCCCCTAAAGCGTTGTCGTACCCTCACCTGGACCCTAAACCGTCCCCGTCCCCTAACCCTAACCCTAGCCCGAACCCTAACCCTAACCCTTCCCCGAAGCCTGACCCTCACCCGTCCCCTAATCCTAACCCGTACGCTAACACTAACCCGCGCCCTCACACGTACGCTCCCCCTAAAGCGTTGTCGTACCCTCACCTGGACCCTAAACCGTCCCCGTCCCCTAACCCTAACCCTAGCCCGAACCCTAACCCTAACCCTTCCCCGAAGCCTGACCCTCACCCGTCCCCTAATCCTAACCCGTACGCTAACACTAACCCGCGCCCTCACACGTACGCTCCCCCTAAAGCGTTGTCGTACCCTCACCTGGACCCTAAACCGTCCCCGTCCCCTAACCCTAACCGTAGCCCGAACCCTAACCCTAACCCTTCCCCGAAGCCTGACCCTCACCCGTCCCCTAATCCTAACCCGTACGCTAACACTAAGCCGCGCCCTCACACGTACGCTCCCCCTAAAGCGTTGTCGTACCCTCACCTGGACCCTAAACCGTCCCCGTCCCCTAACCCTAACCCTAGCCCGAACCCTAACCCTAACCCTTCCCGAAGCCTGACCGTCACCCGTCCCCTAATCCTAACCCGTACGCTAACACTAACCCGTGCCCTCACACGTACGCTCCCCCTAAAGCGTTGTCGTACCCTCACCTGGACCCTAAACCGTCCCCATCCCCTAACCCTAACCCTAGCCCGAACCCTAACCCTAACCCTTCCCCAAAGCCTGACCCTCACCCGTCCCCTAATCCTAACCCGTACGCTAACGCTAACCCACGCCCTCACACGTAGGCTCCCCCTAAAGCGTTGTCGTACCCTCACCTGGACCCTAAACCGTCCCCGTCCCCTAACCCTAACCCTAGCCCGAACCCTAACCCTAACACTTCCCCGAAGCCTGACCCTCACCCGTCCCCTAATCCTAACCCGTACGCTAACACTAACCCGCGCCCTCACACGTACGCTCCCCCTAAAGCGTTGTCGTACCCTCACCTGGACCCTAAACCGTCCCCGTCCCCTAACCCTAACCCTAGCCCGAACCCTAACCCTTCCCCGAAGCCTGACCCTCACCCGTCCCCTAATCCTAACCCGTACGCTAACACTAACCCGCGCCCTCACACGTACGCTCCCCCTAAAGCGTTGTCATACCCTCACCTGGACCCTAAACCGTCCCCGTCCCCTAACCCTAACCCTAGCCCGAACCCTAACCCTAACCCTTCCCCGAATCCTGACCCTCACCCGTCCCCTAATACTAAACCGTACGCTAACACTAACCCGCGCCCTCACACGTACGCTCCCCCTAAAGCGTTGTCGTACACTCACCTGGACCCTAAACCATCCCCGTCCCCTAACCCTAACCCTAGCCCGAACCCTAAACCTAACACTTCCCCGAAGCCTGACCCTCACCCGTCCCCTAATCCTAACCCGTACGCTAACACTAACCCGCGCCCTCACACGTAGGCTCCCCCTAAAGCGTTGTCGTACCCTCACCTGGACCCTAAACCGTCCCCGTTCCCTAACCCTAACCCTAGCCCGAACCCTAACCCTAACCCTTCCCCGAAGCCTGACCCTCACCCGTCCCCTAATCCTAACCCGTACGCTAACACTAACCGGCGCCCTCACACGTACGCTCCCCCTAAAGCGTTGTCGTACCCTCACCTGGACCCTAAACCGTCCCCGTCCCCTAAGCCTAACCCTAGCCCGAACCCTAACCCTAACCCTTCCCCGAAGCCTGACCCTCACCCGTCCCCTAATCCTAACCCGTACGCTAACACTAACCCGCGCCCTCACACGTACTCTCCCCCTAAAGCGTTGTCGTACCCTCACCTGGACCCTAAACCGTCCCCGTCCCCTAACCCTAACCCTAGCCCGAACCCTAACCCTAACCCTTCCCCGAAGCCTGACCCCCACCCGTCTCCTAATCCTAACCCGTACGCTTACACTAACCCACGCCCTCACACGTACGCTCCACCTAAAGCGTTGTCGTACCCTCACCTGGACCCTAAACCGTCCCCGTCCCCTAACCCTAACCCTAGCCCGAACCCTAACCCTAACCCTTCCCCGAAGCCTGACCCTCAGCCGTCCCCTAATCCTAACCCGTACGCTAACACTAACCCGCGCCCTCACACGTACGCTCCCCCTAAAGCGTTGTCGTACCCTCACCTGGACCCTAAACCGTCCCCGTCCCCTAACCCTAACCCTAGCCCGAACCCTAACCCTAACCCTTCCCCGAAGCCTGACCCTCAGCCGTCCCCTAATCCTAACCCGTACGCTAACACTAACCCGCGCCCTCACAGGTACGCTCCCCCTAAAGCGTTGTCGTACCCTCACCTGGACCCTAAGCCGTCCCCGTCCCGTAACCCTAACCCTAGCTCGAACCCTAACCCTAACCCTTCCCCGAAGCCTGACCCTCAGCCGTCCCCTAATCCTAACCCGTACGCTAACACTAACCCGCGCCCTCACACGTATGCTCCCCCTAAAGCGTTGTCGTACCCTCACCTGGAACCTAAACCGTCCCCGACCCCTAACCCTAACCCTAGCCCGAACCCTAACCCTAACCCTTCCCCGAAGCCTGACCCTCAGCCGTCCCCTAATCCTAACCCGTACGCTAACACTAACCCACGCCCTCACACGTACGCTCCCCCTAAAACGTTATCGTACCCTCACCTGGACCCTAAACTGTCCCCGTCCCCTAACCCTAACCCTAGCCCGAACCCTAACCCTAACCCTTCCCCGAAGCCTGACCCTCAGCCGTCCCCTAATCCTAACCCGTACGCTAACACTAACCCGCGCCCTGACACGTACGCTCCCCCTAACGCGTTGTCGTACACTCACCTGGACCCTAAACCGTCCCCGTCCCCTAACCCTAACCCTAGCCCGAACCTTCACCCTAACCCTTCCCCGAAGCCTGACCCTCAGCCGTCCCCTAATCCTAACCCGTACGCTAACACTAACCCGCGCCCTCACAGGTACGCTCCCCCTAAAGCGTTGTCGTACCCTCACCTGGACCCTAAGCCGTCCCCGTCCCCTAACCCTAACCCTAGCCCGAACCCTAACCCTAACCCTTCCCCGAAGCCTGACCATCACCCGTCCCCTAATCCTAACCCGTACGCTAACACTAACCCGCGCCCTCACACGTACGCTCCCCCTAAAGCGTTGTCGTACCCTCACCTGGACCCTAAACCGTCCCCGTACCCTAACCCTAACCCTAGCCCGAACCCTAACCCTAACCCTTCCCCGAAGCCTGACCCTCAGCCGTCCCCTAATCCTAACCCGTACGCTAACACTAACCCGCACCCTCACACGTACGCTCCCCCTAAAGCGTTGTCGTACCCTCACCTGGACCCTAAACCGTCCCCATCCCCTAACCCTAACCCTAGCCCGAACCCTAACCCTAACCCTTCCCCGAAGCCTGACCCTCACCCGTCCCCTAATCCTAACCCGTACGCTAACACTAACCCGCGCCCTCACACGTAGGCTCCCCCTAAAGCGTTGTCGTACCCTCACCTGGACCCTAAACCGTCCCCGTCCCCTAACCCTAACCCTAGCCCGAACCCTAACCCTAACCCTTCCCCGAAGCCTGACCCTCACCCGGCCCCTAATCCTAACCCGTACGCTAACACTAACCCGCGCCCTCACACGTACGCTCCCCCTAAAGCGTTGTCGTACCCTCACCTGGACCCTAAACCATCCCCGTCCCCTAACCCTAACCCTAGCCCGAACCCTAACCCTAACCCTTCCCCGAAGCCTGACCCTCAGCCGTCCCCTAATCCTAACCCGTACGCTAACACTAACCCGTGCCCTCACACGTACGCTCCCCCTAAAGCGTTGTCGTACCCTCACCTGGACCCAAAACCGTCCCCGTCCCCTAACCCTAACCCTTCCCCGAAGCCTGACCCTCACCCGTCCCCTAATCCTAACCCGTACGCTAACACTAACCCGTGCCCTCACACGTACGCTCCCACTAAAGCGTTGTCGTACCCTCACCTGGACCCTAAACCGTCCCCGTCCCCTAACCCTAACCCTAGCCCGAACCCTAACCCTAACCCTTCCCCGAAGCCTGATCCTCAGCCGTCCCCTAATCCTAACCCGTACGCTAACACTAACCAGCGCCCTCACACGTACGCTCCCCCTAAAGCGTTGTCGTACCCTCACCTGGACCCTAAACCGTCCCCGTCCCCTAACCCTAACCCTAGCCCGAACCCTAAACCTAACCCTTCCCAGAAGCCTGACCCTCACCCGTCCCATAATCCTAAACCGTACGCTAACACTAACCCGCGCCCTCACACGTAGGCTCCCCCTAAAGCGTTGTCGTACCCTCACCTGGACCCTAAACCGTCCCCGTCCCCTAACCCTAACCCTAGCCCGAACCCTAACCCTAACCCTTCCCCGAAGCCTGACCCTCACCCGTCCCCTAATCCTAACCCGTACGCTAACACTAACCCGCGCCCTCACACGTACGCTCCCCCTAAAGCGTTGTCGTACCCTCACCTGGACCCTAAACCGTCCCCGTCCCCTAACCCTAACCCTAGCCCGAACCCTAACCCTAACCCTTCCCCGAAGCCTGACCCTCACCCGTCCCCTAATCCTAACCCGTACGCTAACACTAACCCGCGCCCTCACACGTACGCTCCCCCTAAAGCGTTGTCGTACCCTCACCTGGACCCTAAACCGTCCCCGTCCCCTAACCCTAACCGTAGCCCGAACCCTAACCCTAACCCTTCCCCGAAGCCTGACCCTCACCCGTCCCCTAATCCTAACCCGTACGCTAACACTAAGCCGCGCCCTCACACGTACGCTCCCCCTAAAGCGTTGTCGTACCCTCACCTGGACCCTAAACCGTCCCCGTCCCCTAACCCTAACCCTAGCCCGAACCCTAACCCTAACCCTTCCCGAAGCCTGACCGTCACCCGTCCCCTAATCCTAACCCGTACGCTAACACTAACCCGCGCCCTCACACGTACGCTCCCCCTAAAGCGTTGTCGTACCCTCACCTGGACCCTAAACCGTCCCCATCCCCTAACCCTAACCCTAGCCCGAACCCTAACCCTAACCCTTCCCCAAAGCCTGACCCTCACCCGTCCCCTAATCCTAACCCGTACGCTAACACTAACCCACGCCCTCACACGTAGGCTCCCCCTAAAGCGTTGTCGTACCCTCACCTGGACCCTAAACCGTCCCCGTCCCCTAACCCTAACCCTAGCCCGAACCCTAACCCTAACACTTCCCCGAAGCCTGACCCTCACCCGTCCCCTAATCCTAACCCGTACGCTAACACTAACCCGCGCCCTCACACGTACGCTCCCCCTAAAGCGTTGTCGTACCCTCACCTGGACCCTAAACCGTCCCCGTCCCCTAAGCCTAACCCTAGCCCGAACCCTAACCCTAACCCTTCCCCGAAGCCTGACCCTCACCCGTCCCCTAATCCTAACCCGTACGCTAACACTAACCCGCGCCCTCCCACGTACTCTCCCCCTAAAGCGTTGTCGTACCCTCACCTTGACCCTAAACCGTCCCCGTCCCCTAACCCTAACCCTAGCCCGAACCCTAACCCTAACCCTTCCCCGAAGCCTGACCCCCACCCGTCTCCTAATCCTAACCCGTACGCTTACACTAACCCACGCCCTCACACGTACGCTCCACCTAAAGCGTTGTCGTACCCTCACCTGGACCCTAAACCGTCCCCGTCCCCTAACCCTAACCCTAGCCCGAACCCTAACCCTAACCCTTCCCCGAAGCCTGACCCTCAGCCGTCCCCTAATCCTAAACCGTACGCTAACACTAACCCGCGCCCTCACACGTACGCTCCCCCTAAAGCGTTGTCGTACCCTCACCTGGACCCTAAACCGTCCCCGTCCCCTAACCCTAACCCTAGCCCGAACCCTAACCCTAACCCTTCCCCGAAGCCTGACCCTCACCCGTCCCCTAATCCTAACCCGTACGCTAACACTAACCCGCGCCCTCACACGTACGCTCCCATTAAAGCGTTGTCGTACCCTCACCTGGACCCTAAACCGTCCCCGTCCCCTAACCCTAACCCTAGCCCGAACCCTAACCCTAACCCTTCCCCGAAGCCTGACCCTCAGCCGTCCCCTAATCCTAACCCGTACACTAACACTAACCCGCACCCTCACACGTACGCTACCCCTAAAGCGTTGTCGTACCATCACCTGGACCGTAAACCGTCCCCGTCCCCTAACCCTAACCCTAGCCCGAACCCTAACCCTAACTCTTACCCGAAGCCTGACCCTCACCCGTCCCCTAATCCTAACCCGTACGCTAACACTAACCCGCGCCCTCACACGTACGCTCCCCCTAAAGCGTTGTCGTACCCTCACCTGGACCCTAAACCATCCCCGTCCCCTAACCCTAACCCTAGCCCGAACCCTAACCCTAACCCTTCCCCGAAGCCTGACCCTCAGCCGTCCCCTAATCCTAACCCGTACGCTAACACTAACCAACGCCCTCACACGTACACTCCCCCTAAAGCGTTGTCGTACCCTCACCTGGACCCTAAACCGTCCCCGTCCCCTAACCCTAACCCTAGCCCGAACCCTATCCCTAACCCTTCCCCGAAGCCTGACCCTCACCCGTCCCCTAATCCTAACCCGTACGCTAACACTAACCCGCGCCCTCACACGTACGCTCCCCCTAAAGCGTTGTCGTACCCTCACCTGGACCCTAAACCGTCCCCGTCCCCTAACCCTAACCCTAGCCCGAACCCTAACCCTAACCCTTCCCCGAAGCCTGACCCTCAGCCGTCCCCTAATCCTAACCCGTACGCTAACACTAACCCGCGCCCTCACAGGTACGCTCCCCCTAAAGCGTTGTCGTACCCTCACCTGGACCCTAAGCCGTCCCCGTCCCGTAACCCTAACCCTAGCTCGAACCCTAACCCTAACCCTTCCCCGAAGCCTGACCCTCAGCCGTCCCCTAATCCTAACCCGTACGCTAACACTAACCCGCGCCCTCACACGTATGCTCCCCCTAAAGCGTTGTCGTACCCTCACCTGGAACCTAAACCGTCCCCGACCCCTAACCCTAACCCTAGCCCGAACCCTAACCCTAACCCTTCCCCGAAGCCTGACCCTCAGCCGTCCCCTAATCCTAACCCGTACGCTAACACTAACCCACGCCCTCACACGTACGCTCCCCCTAAAACGTTATCGTACCCTCACCTGGACCCTAAACTGTCCCCGTCCCCTAACCCTAACCCTAGCCCGAACCCTAACCCTAACCCTTCCCCGAAGCCTGACCCTCAGCCGTCCCCTAATCCTAACCCGTACGCTAACACTAACCCGCGCCCTGACACGTACGCTCCCCCTAACGCGTTGTCGTACCCTCACCTGGACCCTAAACCGTCCCCGTCCCCTAACCCTAACCCTAGCCCGAACCTTCACCCTAACCCTTCCCCGAAGCCTGACCCTCAGCCGTCCCCTAATCCTAACCCGTACGCTAACACTAACCCGCGCCCTCACAGGTACGCTCCCCCTAAAGCGTTGTCGTACCCTCACCTGGACCCTAAGCCGTCCCCGTCCCCTAACCCTAACCCTAGCCCGAACCCTAACCCTAACCCTTCCCCGAAGCCTGACCATCACCCGTCCCCTAATCCTAACCCGTACGCTAACACTAACCCGCGCCCTCACACGTACGCTCCCCCTAAAGCGTTGTCGTACCCTCACCTGGACCCTAAACCGTCCCCGTACCCTAACCCTAACCCTAGCCCGAACCCTAACCCTAACCCTTCCCCGAAGCCTGACCCTCAGCCGTCCCCTAATCCTAACCCGTACGCTAACACTAACCCGCACCCTCACACGTACGCTCCCCCTAAAGCGTTGTCGTACCCTCACCTGGACCCTAAACCGTCCCCATCCCCTAACCCTAACCCTAGCCCGAACCCTAACCCTAACCCTTCCCCGAAGCCTGACCCTCACCCGTCCCCTAATCCTAACCCGTACGCTAACACTAACCCGCGCCTTCACACGTAGGCTCCCCCTAAAGCGTTGTCGTACCCTCACCTAGACCCTAAACCGTCCCCGTCCCCTAACCCTAACCCTAGCCCGAACCTTCACCCTAACCCTTCCCCGAAGCCTGACCCTCAGCCGTCCCCTAATCCTAACCCGTACGCTAACACTAACCCGCGCCCTCACAGGTACGCTCCCCCTAAAGCGTTGTCGTACCCTCACCTGGACCCTAAGCCGTCCCCGTCCCCTAACCCTAACCCTAGCCCGAACCCTAACCCTAACCCTTCCCCGAAGCCTGACCATCACCCGTCCCCTAATCCTAACCCGTACGCTAACACTAACCCGCGCCCTCACACGTACGCTCCCCCTAAAGCGTTGTCGTACCCTCACCTGGACCCTAAACCGTCCCCGTACCCTAACCCTAACCCTAGCCCGAACCCTAACCCTAACCCTTCCCCGAAGCCTGACCCTCAGCCGTCCCCTAATCCTAACCCGTACGCTAACACTAACCCGCACCCTCACACGTACGCTCCCCCTAAAGCGTTGTCGTACCCTCACCTGGACCCTAAACCGTCCCCATCCCCTAACCCTAACCCTAGCCCGAACCCTAACCCTAACCCTTCCCCGAAGCCTGACCCTCACCCGTCCCCTAATCCTAACCCGTACGCTAACACTAACCCGCGCCTTCACACGTAGGCTCCCCCTAAAGCGTTGTCGTACCCTCACCTAGACCCTAAACCGTCCCCGTCCCCTAACCCTAACCCTAGCCCGAACCCTAACCCTAACCCTTCCCCGAAGCCTGACCCTCACCCGGCCCCTAATCCTAACCCGTACGCTAACACTAACCCGCGCCCTCACACGTACGCTCCCCCTAAAGCGTTGTCGTACCCTCACCTGGACCCTAAACCATCCCCGTAACCTAACCCTAACCCTAGCCCGAACCCTAACCCTAACCCTTCCCCGAAGCCTGACCCTCAGCCGTCCCCTAATCCTAAACCGTACGCTAACACTAACCCGCGCCCTCACACGTACGCTCCCCCTAAAGCGTTGTCGTACCCTCACCTGGACCCTAAACCATCCCCGTCCCCTAACCCTAACCCTAGCCCGAACCCTAACCCTAACCCTTCCCCGAAGCCTGACGCTCAGCCGTCCCCTAATCCTAACCCGTACGCTAACACTAACCCGCGCCCTCACACGTATGCTCCCCCTAAAGCGTTTTCGTACCCTCACCTGGACCCTAAACCATCCCCGTCCCCTAACCCTAACCCTAGCCCGAACCCTAAACCTAACACTTCCCCGAAGCCTGACCCTCACCCGTCCCCTAATCCTAACCCGTACGCTAACACTAACCCGCGCCCTCACACGTAGGCTCTCCCTAAAGCGTTGTCGTACCCTCACCTGGACCCTAAACCGTCCCCGTCCCCTAACCCTAACCCTAGCCCGAACCCTAACCCTAACCCTTCCCCGAAGCCTGACCCTCACCCGTCCCCTAATCCTAACCCGTACGCTAACACTAACCCGCGCCCTCACACGTACGCTCCCCCTAAAGCGTTGTCGTACCCTCACCTGGACCCTAAACCGTCCCCGTCCCCTAACCCTAACCCTAGCCCGAACCCTAACCCTAACCCTTCCCCGAAGCCTGACCCTCACCCGTCCCCTAATCCTAACCCGTACGCTAACACTAACCCGCGCCCTCACACGTACGCTCCCACTAAAGCGTTGTCGTACACTCACCTGGACCCTAAACCGTCCCCGTCCCCTAACCCTAACCCTAGCCCGAACCCTAACCCTAACCGTTCCCCGAAGCCTGACCCTCACCCGTCCCCTAATCCTAACCCGTACGCTAACACTAACCCGCGCCCTCACACGTACGCTCCCCCTAAAGCGTTGTCGTACCCTCACCTGGACCCTAAACCGTCCCCGTCCCCTAACCCTAACCCTAGCCCGAACCCTAAACCTAACCCTTCCCCAAAGCCTGACCGTCAGCCGTCCCCTAATCCTAACCCGTACGCTAACACTAACCCGCGCCCTCACAAGTAGGCTCCCCCTAAAGCGTTGTCGTACCCTCACCTGGACCCTAAACCGTCCCCGTCCCCTAACCCTAACCCTAGCCCGAACCCTAACCCTAACCCTTCCCGAAGCCTGACCCTCACCCGTCCCCTAATCCTAACCCGTACGCTAACACTAACCCGCGCCCTCACACGTACGCTCCCACTAAAGCGTTGTCGTACCCTCACCTGGACCCTAAACCGTCCCCGTCCCCTAACCCTAACCCTAGCCCGAACCCTAACCCTAACCCTTCCCCGAAGCCTGACCCTCACCCATCCCCTAATCCTAACCCGTACGCTAACACTAACCCACGCCCTCACACGTAGGCTCCCCCTAAAGCGTTGTCGTACCCTCACCTGGACCCTAAACCGTCCCCGTCCCCTGACCCTAACCCTAGCCAGAACCCTAACCCTAACCCTTCCCCGAAGCCTGACCCTCAGCTGTCCCCTAATCCTAACCCGAACGCTAACACTAACCCGCGCCCTCACACGTACGCTCCCCCTAAAGCGTTGTCGTACCCTCACCTGGACCCTAAACCGTCCCCGTCCCCTAACCCTAACCCTAGCCCGAACCCTAACCCTAACGCTTCCCCGAAGCCTGACCCTCACCCGTCCCCTAATCCTAACCCGTACGCTAACACTAACCCGCGCCCTCACACGTACGCTCCCACTAAAGCGTTGTCGTACCCTCACCTGGACCCTAAACCGTCTCCGTCCCCTAACCCTAACCCTAGCCCGAACCCTAACCCTAACCCTTCCCCGAAGCCTGACCCTCACCCGTCCCCTAATCCTAACCCGTACGCTAACACTAACCCATGCCCTCACACGTACGCTCCCCCTAAAGCGTTGTCATACCCTCACCTGGACCCTAAACCGTCCCCGTCCCCTAACCCTAACCCTAGCCCGAACCCTAACCCTAACCCTTCCCCGAAGCCTGACCCTCAGCCGTCCCCTAATCCTAACCCGTACGCTAACACTAACCCGCACCCTCACACGTACGCTCCCCCTAAAGCGTTGTCGTACCCTCACCTGGACCCTAAACCGTCCCCGTCCCCTAACCCTAACCCTAGCCCGAACCCTAAACCTAACCCTTCCCCAAAGCCTGACCGTCAGCCGTCCCCTAATCCTAACCCGTACGCTAACACTAACCCGCGCCCTCACACGTAGGCTCCCCCTAAAGCGTTGTCGTACCCTCACCTGGACCCTAAACCGTCCCCGTCCCCTAACCCTAACCCTAGCCCGAACCCTAACCCTAACCCTTCCCCGAAGCCTGACCCTCACCCGTCCCCTAATCCTAACCCGTACGCTAACACTAACCCGTGCCCTCACACGTACGCTCCCCCTAAAGCGTTGTTGTACTCTCACCTGGACCCTAAACCGTACCCGTCCGCTAACCCTAACCCTAGCCCGAACCCTAACCCTAACCCTTCCCCGAAGCCTGACCCTCACCCGTCCCCTAATCCTAACCCGTACGCTAACACTAACCCGTGCCCTCACACGTACGCTCCCCCTAAAGCGTTGTCGTACCCTCACCTGGACCCTAAACCGTCCCCGTCCCCTAACCCTAACCCTAGCCCGAACCCTAACCCTAACCCTTCCCCGAAGCCTGACCCTCACCCATCCCCTAATCCTAACCCGTACGCTAACACTAACCCGCGCCCTCACACGTACGCTCCCCCTAAAGCGTTGTCGTACCCTCACCTGGACCCTAAACCGTCCCCGTCCCCTAACCCTAACCCTAGCCCGAACCCTAAACCTAACCCTTCCCGAAGCCTGACCCTCACCCGTCCCCTAATCCTAACCCGTACGCTAACACTAACCCGCGCCCTCACACGTACGCTCCCCCTAAAGCGTTGTCGTACCCTCACCTGGACCCTAAACCGTCCCCGTCCCCTAACCCTAACCCTAGACCGAACCCTAACCCTAACCCTTCCCCGAAGACTGACCCACACCCATCCCCTAATCCTAACCCGTACGCTAACACTAACCCACGCCCTCACACGTCGGCTCCCCCTAAAGCGTTGTCGTACCTTCACCTCGACCCTAAACCGTCCCCGTCCCCTAACCCTAACCCTAGCCCGAACCCTAACCCTAACCCTTCCCTGAAGCCTGACCCTCAGCCGTCCCCTAATCCTAACCCGTACGCTAACACTAACCCGCGCCCTCACACGTACGCTCCCCCTAAAGCGTTGTCGTACCCTCACCTGGACCCTAAACCGTCCCCGTCCCCTAACCCTAACCCTAACCCTAGCCCGAACCCTAACCCTAACCCTTCCCCGAAGCCTGACCCTCACCCGTCCCCTAATCCTAAGCCGTACGCTAACACTAACCCGCCCCCTCACACGTACGCTCCCCCTAAAGCGTTGTCGTACCCTCACCTGGACCCTAAACCGTCCCCGTCCCCTAACCCTAACCCTAGCCCGAACCCTAACCCTAACCCTTCCCCGAAGCCTGACCCTCACCCGTCCCCTAATCCTAACCCGTGCGCTAACACTAACCCGCGCCCTCACACGTACGCTCCCCCTAAAGCGTTGTCGTACCCTCACCTGGACCCTAAACCGTCCCCGTCCCCTAACCCTAACCGTAGCCCGAACCCTAACCCTAACCCTTCCCCGAAGCCTGACCCTCAGCCGTCCCCTAATCCTAACCCGTACGCTAACACTAACCCGCGCCCTCACACGTACGCTCCCCCTAAAGCGTTGTCGTACCCTCACCTGGACCCTAAACCGTCCCCGTCCCCTAACCCTTACCCTAGCCCGAACCCTAACCCTAACCCTTCCCCGAAGCCTGACCCTCAGCCGTGCCCTAATACTAAACCGTACGCTAACACTAACCCGCGCCCTCACACGTACGCTCCCCCTAAAGCGTTGTCGTACCCTCACCTGGACCCTAAACCGTCCCCGTCCTCTAACCCTAACCCTAGGCCGAACCCTAACCTTAACCCTTCCCCGAAGCCTGACCCTCAGCCGTCCCCTAATCCTAACCCGTACGCTAACGCTAACCCACGCCCTCACACGTACGCTCCCCCTAAAGCGTTGTCATACCCTCACCTGGACCCTAAACCGTCCCCGTCCCCTAACCCTAACCCTAGCCCGAACCCTAACCCTAACCCTTCCCCGAAGCCTGACCCTCAGCCGTCCCCTAATCCTAACCCGAACGCTAACACTAACCCGCGCCCTCACACGTAGGCTCCCCCTAAAGCGTTGTCGTACCCTCACCTGGACCCTAAACCGTCCCCGTCCCCTAACCCTAACGCTAGCCCGAACCCTAACCCTAACCCTTCCCCGAAGCCTGACCCTCACCCGGCCCCTAATCCTAACCCGTACGCTAACACTAACCCGCGCCCTCACACGTACGCTCCCCCTAAAGCGTTGTCGTACCCTCACCTGGACCCTAAACCGTCCCCGTCCCCTAACCCTAACCCTAGCCCGAACCCTAACCCTAACCCTTCCCCGAAGCCTGACCCTCACCCGTCCCCTAATCCTAACCCGTACGCTAACACTAACCCGCGCCCTCACACGTACGCTCCCCGTAAAGCGTTATCGTACCCTCACCTGGACCCTAAACCGTCCCCGTCCCCTAACCCTAACCCTAGCCCGAACCCTAACCCTAACCCTTCCCCGAAGCCTGACCCTCAGCCGTCCCCTAATCCTAACCCGTACGCTAACACTAACCCGCGCCCTCACAGGTACGCTCCCCCTAAAGCGTTGTCGTACCCTCACCTGGACCCTAAACCGTCCCCGTCCCCTAACCCTAACCCTAGCCCGAACCCTAACCCTAACCCTGCCCCGAAGCCTGACCCTCACCCGTCCCCTAATCCTAACCCGTACGCTAACACTAACCCGCGCCCTCACACGTACGCTCCCCCTAAAGCGTTGTCGTACCCTCACCTGGACCCTAAACCGTCCCCGTCCCCTAACCCTAACCCTAGCCCGAACCCTAACCCTAATCCTTCCCCGAAGCCTGACCCTCAGCCGTCCCCTAATCCTAACCCGTACGCTAACACTAACCAACGCCCTCACACGTACACTCCCCCTAAAGCGTTGTCGTACCCTCACCTGGACCCTAAACCGTCCCCGTCCCCTAACCCTAACCCTAGCCCGAACCCTAACCCTAACCCTTCCCCGAAGCCTGACCCTCAGCCGTCCCCTAATCCTAACCCGTACGCTAACACTAACCTGCGCCCTCACACGTACGCTCCCCCTAAAGCGTTGTCGTACCCTCACCTGGACCCTAAACCGTCCCCGTCCCCTAACCCTAACCCTAGCCCGAACCCTAACCCTAACCCTTCCCAGAAGCCTGACCCTCACCCGTCCCCTAATCCTAACCCGTACGCTAACACTAACCCGCGCCCTCACACGTAGGCTCCCCCTAAAGCGTTTTCGTACCCTCACCTGGACCCTAAACCGTCCCCGTCCCCTAACCCTAACCCTAGCCCGAACCCTAACCCTAACCCTTCCCCGAAGCCTGACCCTCACCCGTACCCTAATCCTAACCCGTACGCTAACACTAACCCGCGCCCTCACACGTACGCTCCCCCTAAAGCGTTGTCGTACCCTCACCTGGACCCTAAACCATCCCCATCCCCTAACCCTAACCCTAGCCCGAACCCTAACCCTAACCCTTCCCCGAAGCCTGACCCTCAGCCGTCCCCTAATCCTAAACCGTACGCTAACACTAACCCGCGCCCTCACACGTACGCTCCCCCTAAAGCGTTGTCGTACCCTCACCTGGACCCTAAACCATCCCCGTCCCCTAACCCTAACCCTAGCCCGAACCCTAACCCTAACCCTTCCCCGAAGCCTGACGCTCAGCCGTCCCCTAATCCTAACCCGTACGCTAACACTAACCCGCGCCCTCACACGTATGCTCCCCCTAAAGCGTTGTCGTACCCTCACCTGGACCCTAAACCATCCCCGTCCCCTAACCCTAACCCTAGCACGAACCCTAAACCTAACACTTCCCCGAAGCCTGACCCTCACCCGTCCCCTAATCCTAACCCGTACGCTAACACTAACCCGCGCCCTCACACGTACGCTCCCCCTAAAGCGTTGTCGTACCCTCACCTGGACCCTAAACCGTCCCCGTCCCCTAACCCTAACCCTAGCCCGAACCCTAACCCTAATCCTTCCCCGAAGCCTGACCCTCAGCCGTCCCCTAATCCTAACCCGTACGCTAACACTAACCAACGCCCTCACACGTACACTCCCCCTAAAGCGTTGTCGTACCCTCACCTGGACCCTAAACCGTCCCCGTCCCCTAAACCTAACCCTAGCCCGAACCCTAACCCTAACCCTTCCCCGAAGCCTGACCCTCAGCCGTCCCCTAATCCTAACCCGTACGCTAACACTAACCTGCGCCCTCACATGTACGCTCCCCCTAAAGCGTTGTCGTACCCTCACCTGGACCCTAAACCGTCCCCGTCCCCTAACCCTAACCCTAGCCCGAACCCTAACCCTAACCCTTCCCAGAAGCCTGACCCTCACCCGTCCCCTAATCCTAACCCGTACGCTAACACTAACCCGCGCCCTCACACGTAGGCTCCCCCTAAAGCGTTTTCGTACCCTCACCTGGACCCTAAACCGTCCCCGTCCCCTAACCCTAACCCTAGCCCGAACCCTAACCCTAACCCTTCCCCGAAGCCTGACCCTCACCCGTCCCCTAATCCTAACCCGTACGCTAACACTAACCCGCGCCCTCACACGTACGCTCCCCCTAAAGCGTTGTCGTACCCTCACCTGGACCCTAAACCATCCCCGTCCCCTAACCCTAACCCTAGCCCGAACCCTAACCCTAACCCTTCCCCGAAGCCTGACCCTCAGCCGTCCCCTAATCCTAAACCGTACGCTAACACTAACCCGCGCCCTCACACGTACGCTCCCCCTAAAGCGTTGTCGTACCCTCACCTGGACCCTAAACCATCCCCGTCCCCTAACCCTAACCCTAGCCCGAACCCTAACCCTAACCCTTCCCCGAAGCCTGACGCTCAGCCGTCCCCTAATCCTAACCCGTACGCTAACACTAACCCGCGCCCTCACACGTATGCTCCCCCTAAAGCGTTGTCGTACCCTCACCTGGACCCTAAACCATCCCCGTCCCCTAACCCTAACCCTAGCACGAACCCTAAACCTAACACTTCCCCGAAGCCTGACCCTCACCCGTCCCCTAATCCTAACCCGTACGCTAACACTAACCCGCGCCCTCACACGTAGGCTCCCCCTAAAGCGTTGTCGTACCCTCACCTGGACCCTAAACCGTCCCCGTCCCCTAACCCTAACCCTACCCCGAACCCTAACCCTAAACCTTCCCCGAAGCCTGACCCTCACCCGTCCGCTAATCCTAACCCGTACGCTAACACTAACCCGCGCCCTCACACGTACGCTCCCCCTAAAGCGTTGTCGTACCCTCACCTGGACCCTAAACCGTCCCCGTCCCCTAACCCTAACCCTAGCCCGAACCCTAACCCTAACCCTTCCCCGAAGCCTGACCCTCACCCGTCCCCTAATCCTAACCCGTACGCTAACACTAACCCGCGCCCTCACACGTACGCTCCCACTAAAGCGTTGTCGTACCCTCACCTGGACCCTAAACCGTCCCCGTCCCCTAACCCTAACCCTAGCCCGAACCCTAACCCTAACCCTTCCCCGAAGCCTGACGCTCAGCCGTCCCCTAATCCTAACCCGTACGCTAACACTAACCCGCGCCCTCACACGTATGCTCCCCCTAAAGCGTTTTCGTACCCTCACCTGGACCCTAAACCATCCCCGTCCCCTAACCCTAACCCTAGCCCGAACCCTAAACCTAACACTTCCCCGAAGCCTGACCCTCACCCGTCCCCTAATCCTAACCCGTACGCTAACACTAACCCGCGCCCTCACACGTAGGCTCCCCCTAAAGCGTTGTCGTACCCTCACCTGGACCCTAAACCGTCCCCGTCCCCTAACCCTAACCCTAGCCCGAACCCTAACCCTAACCCTTCCCCGAAGCCTGACCCTCACCCGTCCCCTAATCCTAACCTGTACGCTAACACTAACCCGCGCCCTCACACGTACGCTCCCCCTAAAGCGTTGTCGTACCCTCACCTGGACCCTAAACCGTCCCCGTCCCCTAACCCTAACCCTAGCCCGAACCCTAACCCTAACCCTTCCCAGAAGCCTGACCCTCACCCGTCCCCTAATCCTAACCCGTACGCTAACACTAACCCGCGCCCTCACACGTAGGCTCCCCCTAAAGCGTTTTCGTACCCTCACCTGGACCCTAAACCGTCCCCGTCCCCTAACCCTAACCCTAGCCCGAACCCTAACCCTAACCCTTCCCCGAAGCCTGACCCTCACCCGTCCCCTAATCCTAACCCGTACGCTAACACTAACCCGCGCCCTCACACGTACGCTCCCCCTAAAGCGTTGTCGTACCCTCACCTGGACCCTAAACCATCCCCGTCCCCTAACCCTAACCCTAGCCCGAACCCTAACCCTAACCCTTCCCCGAAGCCTGACCCTCAGCCGTCCCCTAATCCTAAACCGTACGCTAACACTAACCCGCGCCCTCACACGTACGCTCCCCCTAAAGCGTTGTCGTACCCTCACCTGGACCCTAAACCATCCCCGTCCCCTAACCCTAACCCTAGCCCGAACCCTAACCCTAACCCTTCCCCGAAGCCTGACGCTCAGCCGTCCCCTAATCCTAACCCGTACGCTAACACTAACCCGCGCCCTCACACGTATGCTCCCCCTAAAGCGTTGTCGTACCCTCACCTGGACCCTAAACCATCCCCGTCCCCTAACCCTAACCCTAGCACGAACCCTAAACCTAACACTTCCCCGAAGCCTGACCCTCACCCGTCCCCTAATCCTAACCCGTACGCTAACACTAACCCGCGCCCTCACACGTAGGCTCCCCCTAAAGCGTTGTCGTACCCTCACCTGGACCCTAAACCGTCCCCGTCCCCTAACCCTAACCCTACCCCGAACCCTAACCCTAAACCTTCCCCGAAGCCTGACCCTCACCCGTCCCCTAATCCTAACCCGTACGCTAACACTAACCCGCGCCCTCACACGTACGCTCCCCCTAAAGCGTTGTCGTACCCTCACCTGGACCCTAAACCGTCCCCGTCCCCTAACCCTAACCCTAGCCCGAACCCTAACCCTAACCCTTCCCCGAAGCCTGACCCTCACCCGTCCCCTAATCCTAACCCGTACGCTAACACTAACCCGCGCCCTCACACGTACGCTCCCACTAAAGCGTTGTCGTACCCTCACCTGGACCCTAAACCGTCCCCGTCCCCTAACCCTAACCCTAGCCCGAACCCTAACCCTAACCCTTCCCCGAAGCCTGACGCTCAGCCGTCCCCTAATCCTAACCCGTACGCTAACACTAACCCGCGCCCTCACACGTATGCTCCCCCTAAAGCGTTTTCGTACCCTCACCTGGACCCTAAACCATCCCCGTCCCCTAACCCTAACCCTAGCCCGAACCCTAAACCTAACACTTCCCCGAAGCCTGACCCTCACCCGTCCCCTAATCCTAACCCGTACGCTAACACTAACCCGCGCCCTCACACGTAGGCTCCCCCTAAAGCGTTGTCGTACCCTCACCTGGACCCTAAACCGTCCCCGTCCCCTAACCCTAACCCTAGCCCGAACCCTAACCCTAACCCTTCCCCGAAGCCTGACCCTCACCCGTCCCCTAATCCTAACCCGTACGCTAACACTAACCCGCGCCCTCACACGTACGCTCCCCCTAAAGCGTTGTCGTACCCTCACCTGGACCCTAAACCGTCCCCGTCCCCTAACCCTAACCCTAGCCCGAACCCTAACCCTAACCCTTCCCCGAAGCCTGACCCTCACCCGTCCCCTAATCCTAACCCGTACGCTAACACTAACCCGCGCCCTCACACGTACGCTCCCACTAAAGCGTTGTCGTACACTCACCTGGACCCTAAACCGTCCCCGTCCCCTAACCCTAACCCTAGCCCGAACCCTAACCCTAACCGTTCCCCGAAGCCTGACCCTCACCCGTCCCCTAATCCTAACCCGTACGCTAACACTAACCCGCGCCCTCACACGTACGCTCCCCCTAAAGCGTTGTCGTACCCTCACCTGGACCCTAAACCGTCCCCGTCCCCTAACCCTAACCCTAGCCCGAACCATAAACCTAACCCTTCCCCAAAGCCTGACCGTCAGCCGTCCCCTAATCCTAACCCGTACGCTAACACTAACCCGCGCCCTCACAAGTAGGCTCCCCCTAAAGCGTTGTCGTACCCTCACCTGGACCCTAAACCGTCCCCGTCCCCTAACCCTAACCCTAGCCCGAACCCTAACCCTAACCCTTCCCGAAGCCTGACCCTCACCCGTCCCCTAATCCTAACCCGTACGCTAACACTAACCCGCGCCCTCACACGTACGCTCCCCCTAAAGCGTTGTCGTACCCTCACCTGGACCCTAAACCGTCCCCGTCCCCTAACCCTAACCCTAGCCCGAACCCTAACCCTAACCCTTCCCCGAAGCCTGACCCTCACCCATCCCCTAATCCTAACCCGTACGCTAACACTAACCCACGCCCTCACACGTAGGCTCCCCCTAAAGCGTTGTCGTACCCTCACCTGGACCCTAAACCGTCCCCGTCCCCTGACCCTAACCCTAGCCCGAACCCTAACCCTAACCCTTCCCCGAAGCCTGACCCTCAGCTGTCCCCTAATCCTAACCCGAACGCTAACACTAACCCGCGCCCTCACACGTACGCTCCCCCTAAAGCGTTGTCGTACCCTCACCTGGACCCTAAACCGTCCCCGTCCCCTAACCCTAACCCTAGCCCGAACCCTAACCCTAACGCTTCCCCGAAGCCTGACACTCAGCCGTCCCCTAATCCTAACCCGTACGCTAACACTAACCCGCGCCCTCACACGTACGCTCCCACTAAAGCGTTGTCGTACCCTCACTTGGACCCTAAACCGTCTCCGTCCCCTAACCCTAACCCTAGCCCGAACCCTAACCCTAACCCTTCCTCGAAGCCTGACCCTCACCCGTCCCCTAATCCTAACCCGTACGCTAACACTAACCCATGCCCTCACACGTACGCTCCCCCTAAAGCGTTGTCATACCCTCACCTGGACCCTAAACCGTCCCCGTCCCCTAACCCTAACCCTAGCCCGAACCCTAACCCTAACCCTTCCCCGAAGCCTGACCCTCAGCCGTCCCCTAATCCTAACCCGTACGCTAACACTAACCCGCACCCTCACACGTACGCTCCCCCTAAAGCGTTGTCGTACCCTCACCTGGACCCTAAACCGTCCCCGTCCCCTAACCCTAACCCTAGCCCGAACCCTAAACCTAACCCTTCCCCAAAGCCTGACCGTCAGCCGTCCCCTAATCCTAACCCGTACGCTAACACTAACCCACGCCCTCACACGTAGGCTCCCCCTAAAGCGTTGTCGTACCCTCACCTGGACCCTAAACCGTCCCCGTCCCCTAACCCTAACCCTAGCCCGAACCCTAACCCTAACCCTTCCCCGAAGCCTGACCCTCACACGTCCCCTAATCCTAACCCGTACGCTAACACTAACCCGTGCCCTCACACGTACGCTCCCCCTAAAGCGTTGTCGTACTCTCACCTGGACCCTAAACCGTACCCGTCCACTAACCCTAACCCTAGCCCGAACCCTAACCCTAACCCTTCCCCGAAGCCTGACCCTCACCCGTCCCCTAATCCTAACCCGTACGCTAACACTAACCCGCGCCCTCACACGTACGCTCCCCCTAAAGCGTTGTCGTACCCTCACCTGGACCCTAAACCGTCCCCGTCCCCTAACCCTAACCCTAGCCCGAACCCTAACCCTAACCCTTCCCCGAAGCCTGACCCTCACCCATCCCCTAATCCTAACCCGTACGCTAACACTAACCCGCGCCCTCACACGTACGCTCCCCCTAAAGCGTTGTCGTACCCTCACCTGGACCCTAAACCGTCCCCGTCCCCTAACCCTAACCCTAGCCCGAACCCTAAACCTAACCCTTCCCGAAGCCTGACCCTCACCCGTCCCCTAATCCTAACCCGTACGCTAACACTAACCCGCGCCCTCACACGTACGCTCCCCCTAAAGCGTTGTCGTACCCTCACCTGGACCCTAAACCGTCCCCGTCCCCTAACCCTAACCCTAGCCCGAACCCTAACCCTAACCCTTCCCCGAAGACTGACCCTCACCCATCCCCTAATCCTAACCCGTACGCTAACACTAACCCACGCCCTCACACGTAGGCTCCCCCTAAAGCGTTGTCGTACCCTCACCTGGACCCTAAACCGTCCCCGTCCCCTAACCCTAACCCTAGCCCGAACCCTAACCCTAACCCTTCCCCGAAGCCTGACCCTCAGCCGTCCCCTAATCCTAACCCGTACGCTAACACTAACCCGCGCCCTCACACGTACACTCCCCCTAAAGCGTTGTCGTACCCTCACCTGGACCCTAAACCGTCCCCGTCCCCTAACCCTAACCCTAACCCTAGCCCGAACCCTAACCCTAACCCTTCCCCGAAGCCTGACCCTCACCCGTCCCCTAATCCTAAGCCGTACGCTAACACTAACCCGCCCCCTCACACGTACGCTCCCCCTAAAGCGTTGTCGTACCCTCACCTGGACCCTAAACCGTCCCCGTCCCCTAACCCTAACCCTAGCCCGAACCCTAACCCTAACCCTTCCCCGAAGCCTGACCCTCACCCGTCCCCTAATAATAACCAGTGCGCTAACACTAACCCGCGCCCTCACACGTACGCTCCCCCTAAAGCGTTGTCGTACCCTCACCTGGACCCTAAACCGTCCCCGTCCCCTAACCCTAACCCTAGCCCGAACCCTAACCCTAACCCTTCCCCGAAGCCTGACCCTCAGCCGTCCCCTAATCCTAACCCGTACGCTAACACTAACCCGCGCCCTCACACGTACGCTCCCCCTAAAGCGTTGTCGTACCCTCACCTGGACCCTAAACCGTCCCCGTCCCCTAACCCTTACCCTAGCCCGAACCCTAACCCTAACCCTTCCCCGAAGCCTGACCCTCAGCCGTGCCCTAATACTAAACCGTACGCTAACACTAACCCGCGCCCTCACACGTACGCTCCCCCTAAAGCGTTGTCGTACCCTCACCTGGACCCTAAACCGTCCCCGTCCTCTAACCCTAACCCTAGCCCGAACCCTAACCTTAACCCTTCCCCGAAGCCTGACCCTCAGCCGTCCCCTAATCCTAACCCGTACGCTAACACTAACCCACGCCCTCACACGTACGCTCCCCCTAAAGCGTTGTCATACCCTCACCTGGACCCTAAACCGTCCCCGTCCCCTAACCCTAACCCTAGCCCGAACCCTAACCCTAACCCTTCCCCGAAGCCTGACCCTCAGCCGTCCCCTAATCCTAACCCGTACGCTAACACTAACCCGCGCCCTCACACGTAGGCTCCCCCTAAAGCGTTGTCGTACCCTCACCTGGAACCTAAACCGTCCCCGTCCCCTAACCCTAACGCTAGCCCGAAACCTAACCCTAACCCTTCCCCGAAGCCTGACCCTCACCCGGCCCCTAATCCTAACCCGTACGCTAACACTAACCCGCGCCCTCACACGTACGCTCCCCCTAAAGCGTTGTCGTACCCTCACCTGGACCCTAAACCGTCCCCGTCCCCTAACCCTAACCCTAGCCCGAACCCTAACCCTAACCCTTCCCCGAAGCCTGACCCTCAGCCGTCCCCTAATCCTAACCCGTACGCTAACACTAACCCGCGCCCTCACACGTACGCTCCCCCTAAAGCGTTATCGTACCCTCACCTGGACCCTAAACCGTCCCCGTCCCCTAACCCTAACCCTAGCCCGAACCCTAACCCTAACCCTTCCCCGAAGCCTGACCCTCAGCCGTCCCCTAATCCTAACCCGTACGCTAACACTAACCCGCGCCCTCACAGGTACGCTCCCCCTAAAGCGTTGTCGTACCCTCACCTGGACCCTAAACCGTCCCCGTCCCCTAACCCTAACCCTAGCCCGAACCCTAACCCTAACCCTGCCCCGAAGCCTGACCCTCACCCGTCCCCTAATCCTAACCCGTACGCTAACACTAACCCGCGCCCTCACACGTACGCTCCCCCTAAAGCGTTGTCGTACCCTCACCTGGACCCTAAACCGTCCCCGTCCCCTAACCCTAACCCTAGCCCGAACCCTAACCCTAACCCTTCCCCGAAGCCTGACCCTCAGCCGTCCCCTAATTCTAACCCGTACGCTAACACTAACCAACGCCCTCACACGTACACTCCCCCTAAAGCGTTGTCGTACCCTCACCTGGACCCTAAACCGTCCCCGTCCCCTAACCCTAACCCTAGCCCGAACCCTAACCCTAACCCTTCCCCGAAGCCTGACCCTCAGCCGTCCCCTAATCCTAACCCGTACGCTAACACTAACCTGCGCCCTCACACGTACGCTCCCCCTAAAGCGTTGTCGTACCCTCACCTGGACCCTAAACCGTCCCCGTCCCCTAACCCTAACCCTAGCCCGAACCCTAACCCTAACCCTTCCCAGAAGCCTGACCCTCACCCGTCCCCTAATCCTAACCCGTACGCTAACACTAACCCGCGCCCTCACACGTAGGCTCCCCCTAAAGCGTTTTCGTACCCTCACCTGGACCCTAAACCGTCCCCGTCCCCTAACCCTAACCCTAGCCCGAACCCTAACCCTAACCCTTCCCCGAAGCCTGACCCTCACCCGGCCCCTAATCCTAACCCGTACGCTAACACTAACCCGCGCCCTCACACGTACGCTCCCCCTAAAGCGTTGTCGTACCCTCACCTGGACCCTAAACCGTCCCCGTCCCCTAAACCTAACCCTAGCCCGAACCCTAACCCTAACCCTTCCCCGAAGCCTGACCCTCAGCCGTCCCCTAATCCTAAACCGTACGCCAGCACTAACCCGCGCCCTCACACGTACGCTCCCCCTAAAGCGTTGTCGTACCCTCACCTGGACCCTAAACCATCCCCGTCCCCTAACCCTAACCCTAGCCCGAACCCTAACCCTAACCCTTCCCCGAAGCCTGACGCTCAGCCGTCCCCTAATCCTAACCCGTACGCTAACACTAACCCGCGCCCTCACACGTATGCTCCCCATAAAGCGTTGTCGTACCCTCACCTGGACCCTAAACCATTCCCGTCCCCTAACCCTAACCCTAGCCCGAACCCTAAACCTAACACTTCCCCGAAGCCTGACCCTCACCCGTCCCCTAATCCTAACCCGTACGCTAACACTAACCCGCGCCCTCACACGTAGGCTCCCCCTAAAGCGTTGTCGTACCCTCACCTGGACCCTAAACCGTCCCCGTCCCCTAACCCTAACCCTAGCCCGAACCCTAACCCTAACCCTTCCCCGAAGCCTGACCCTCACCCGTCCCCTAATCCTAACCCGTACGCTAACACTAACCCGCGCCCTCACACGTACGCTCCCCCTAAAGCGTTGTCGTACCCTCACCTGGACCCTAAACCGTCCCCGTCCCCTAACCCTAACCCTAGCCCGAACCCTAACCCTAACCCTTCCCCGAAGCCTGACCCTCAGCCGTCCCCTAATCCTAACCCGTACGCTAACACTAACCCACGCCCTCACACGTACGCTCCCCCTAAAGCGTTGTCATACCCTCACCTGGACCCTAAACCGTCCCCGTCCCCTAACCCTAACCCTAGCCCGAACCCTAACCCTAACCCTTCCCCGAAGCCTGACCCTCAGCCGTCCCCTAATCCTAACCCGTACGCTAACACTAACCCGCGCCCTCACACGTAGGCTCCCCCTAAAGCGTTGTCGTACCCTCACCTGGACCCTAAACCGTCCCCGTCCCCTAACCCTAACGCTAGCCCGAACCCTAACCCTAACCCTTCCCCGAAGCCTGACCCTCACCCGGCCCCTAATCCTAACCCGTACGCTAACACTAACCCGCGCCCTCACACGTACGCTCCCCCTAAAGCGTTGTCGTACCCTCACCTGGACCCTAAACCGTCCCCGTCCCCTAACCCTAACCCTAGCCCGAACCCTAACCCTAACCCTTCCCCGAAGACTGACCCTCAGCCGTCCCCTAATCCTAACCCGTACGCTAACACTAACCTGCGCCCTCACACGTACGCTTCCCCTAAAGCGTTATCGTACCCTCACCTGGACCCTAAACCGTCCCCGTCCCCTAACCCTAACCCTAGCCCGAACCCTAACCCTAACCCTTCCCAGAAGCCTGACCCTCAGCCGTCCCCTAATCCTAACCCGTACGCTAACACTAACCCGCGCCCTCACAGGTACGCTCCCCCTAAAGCGTTGTCGTACCCTCACCTGGACCCTAAACCGTCCCCGTCCCCTAACCCTAACCCTAGCCCGAACCCTAACCCTAACCCTGCCCCGAAGCCTGACCCTCACCCGTCCCCTAATCCTAACCCGTACGCTAACACTAACCCGCGCCCTCACACGTACGCTCCCCCTAAAGCGTTGTCGTACCCTCACCTGGACCCTAAACCGTCCCCGTCCCCTAACCCTAACCCTAGCCCGAACCCTAACCCTAACCCTTCCCCGAAGCCTGACCCTCAGCCGTCCCCTAATCCTAACCCGTACGCTAACACTAACCAACGCCCTCACACGTACACTCCCCCTAAAGCGTTGTCGTACCCTCACCTGGACCCTAAACCGTCCCCGTCCCCTAACCCTAACCCTAGCCCGAACCCTAACCCTAACCCTTCCCCGAAGCCTGACCCTCAGCCGTCCCCTAATCCTAACCCGAACGCTAACACTAACCCGCGCCCTCACACGTACGCTCCCCCTAAAGCGTTGTCGTACCCTCACCTGGACCCTAAACCATCCCCGTCCCCTAACCCTAACCCTAGCCCGAACCCTAAACCTAACACTTCCCCGAAGCCTGACCCTCACCCGTCCCCTAATCCTAACCCGTACGCTAACACTAACCCGCGCCCTCACACGTAGGCTCCCCCTAAAGCGTTGTCGTACCCTCACCTGGACCCTAAACCGTCCCCGTCCCCTAACCCTAACCCTAACCCGAACCCTAACCCTAAACCTTCCCCGAAGCCTGACCCTCACCCGTCCCCTAATCCTAACCCGTACGCTAACACTAACCCGCGCCCTCACACGTACGCTCCCCCTAAAGCGTTGTCGTACCCTCACCTGGACCCTAAACCGTCCCCGTCCCCTAACCCTAACCCTAGCCCGAACCCTAACCCTAACCCTTCCCCGAAGCCTGACCCTCACCCGTCCCCTAATCCTAACCCGTACGCTAACACTAACCCGCGCCCTCACACGTACGCTCCCACTAAAGCGTTGTCGTACCCTCACCTGGACCCTAAACCGTCCCCGACCCCTAACCCTAACCCTAGCCCGAACCCTAACCCTAACCGTTCCCCGAAGCCTGACCCTCACCCGTCCCCTAATCCTAACCCGTACGCTAACACTAACCCGCGCCCTCACACGTACGCTCCCCCTAAAGCGTTGTCGTATCCTCACCTGGACCCTAAACCGTCCCCGTCCCCTAACAATAACCCTAGCCCGAACCCTAACCTTAACCCTTCCCCGAAGCCTGACCCTCAGCCGTCCCCTAATCCTAACCCGTACGCTAACACTAACCCGCGCCCTCACACGTACGCTCCCCCTAAAGCGTTGTCGTACCCTCACCTGGACCCTAAACCGTCCACGTCCCCTAACCCTAACCCTATCCCGAACCCTAACCCTAACCCTTCCCCGAAGCCTGACCCTCACCCGTCCCCTAATCCTAACCCGTACGCTAACACTAACCCACGCCCTCACACGTACGCTCCCACTAAAGCGTTGTCGTACCCTCACCTGGACCCTAAACCGTCCCCGTCCCCTAACCCTAACCCTAGCCCGAACCCTAACCCTAACCCTTCCCCGAAGCCTGACCCTCAGCTGTCCCCTAATCCTAACCCGTACGCTAACACTAACCCGCGCCCTCACACGTACGCTCCCCCTAAAGCGTTGTCGTACCCTCACCTGGACCCTAAACCGTCCCCGTCCCCTAACCCTAACCCTAGCCCGAACCCTAACCCTAACGCTTCCCCGAAGCCTGACCGTCACCCGTCCCCTAATCCTAACCCGTACGCTAACAATAACCCGCGCCCGTACACGTACGCTCCCACTAAAGCGTTGTCGTACCCTCACCTGGACCCTAAACCGTCCCCGTCCCCTAACCCTAACCCTAGCCCGAACCCTAACCCTAACCCTTCCCCGAAGCCTGATCCTCACCCGTCCCCTAATCCTAACCCGTACGCTAACACTAACCCACGCCCTCACACGTACGCTCCCCCTAAAGCGTTGTCATACCCTCACCTGGACCCTAAACCGTCCCCGTCCCCTAACCCTAACCCTAGCCCGAACCCTAACCCTAACCCTTCCCCAAAGCCTGACCCTCAGCCGTCCCCTAATCCTAACCCGTACGCTAACACTAACCCGCACCCTCACACGTACGCTCCCCCTCAAGCGTTGTCGTACCCTCACCTGGACCCTAAACCGTCCCCGTCCCCTAACCCTAACCCTAGCCCGAACCCTAACCCTAACCCTTCCCCGAAGCCTGACCCTCACCCATCCCCTAATCCTAACCCGTACGCTAACACTAACCCGCGCCCTCACACGTACGCTCCCCCTAAAGCGTTGTCGTACCCTCACCTGGACCCTAAACCGTCCCCGTCCCCTAACCCTAACCCTAGCCCGAACCCTAAACCTAACCCTTCCCGAAGCCTGACCCTCACCCGTCCCCTAATCATAACCCGTACGCTAACACTAACCCGCGCCCTCACACGTACGCTCCCCCTAAAGCGTTGTCGTACCCTCACCTGGACCCTAAACCGTCCCCGTCCCCTAACCCTAACCCTAGCACGAACCCTAACCCTAACCCTTCCCCGAAGACTGACCCTCACCCATCCCCTAATCCTAACCCGTACGCTAACACTAACCCACGCCCTCACACGTAGGCTCCCCCTAAAGCGTTGTCGTACTCCCACCTGGACCCTAAACCGTCCCCGTCCCCTAACCCTAACCCTAGCCCGAACCCTAACCCTAACCCTTCCCCGAAGCCTGACCCTCAGCCGTCCCCTAATCCTAACCCGTACGCTAAGACTAACCCGCGCCCTCACACGTACGCTCCCCCTAAAGCGTTGTCGTACCCTCACCTGGACCCTAAACCGTCCCCGTCCCCTAACCCTAACCCTAACCCTAGCCCGAACCCTAACCCTAACCCTTCCCCGAAGCCTGACCCTCACCCGTCCCCTAATCCTAAGCCGTACGCTAACACTAACCCGCGCCCTCACACGTACGCTCCCCCTAAAGCGTTGTCGTACCCTCACCTGGACCCTAAACCGTCCCCGTCCCCTAACCCTAACCCTAGCCCGAACCCTAACCCTAACCCTTCCCGAAGCCTGACCCTCACCCGTCCCCTAATCCTAACCCGTACGCTAACACTAACCCGCGCCCTCACACGTACGCTCCCCCTAAAGCGTTGTCGTACCCTCACCTGGACCCTAAACCGTCCCCGTCCCCTAACCCTAACCCTAGCCCGAACCCTAAACCTAACCCTTCCCGAAGCCTGACCCTCACCCGTCCCCTAATCCTAAGCCGTACGCTAACACTAACCCGCGCCCTCACACGTACGCTCCCCCTAAAGCGTTGTCGTACCCTCACCTGGACCCTAAACCGTCCCCGTCCCCTAACCCTAACCCTAGCCCGAACCCTAACCCTAACCCTTCCCCGAAGACTGACCCTCACCCATCCCCTAATCCTAACCCGTACGCTAACACTAACCCACGCCCTCACACGTAGGCTCCCCCTAAAGCGTTGTCGTACCCTCACCTGGACCCTAAACCGTCCCCGTCCCCTAACCCTAACCCTAGCCCGAACCCTAACCCTAACCCTTCCCCGAAGCCTGACCCTCAGCCGTCCCCTAATCCTAACCCGTACGCTAAGACTAACCCGCGCCCTCACACGTACGCTCCCCCTAAAGCGTTGTCGTACCCTCACCTGGACCCTAAACCGTCCCCGTCCCCTAACCCTAACCCTAACCCTAGCCCGAACCCTAACCCTAACCCTTCCCCGAAGCCTGACCCTCAGCCGTCCCCTAATCCTAACCCGTACGCTAACACTAACCCGCGCCCTCACACGTACGCTCCCCCTAAAGCGTTGTCGTACCCTCACCTGGACCCTAAACCGTCCCTGTCCCCTAACCCTAACCCTAGCCCGAACCCTAACCCTAACCCTTCCCGAAGCCTGACCCTCACCCGTCCCCTAATCCTAACCCGTACGCTAACACTAACCCGCGCCCTCACACGTACGCTCCCCCTAAAGCGTTGTCGTACCCTCACCTGGACCCTAAACCGTCCCCGTCCCCTAACCCTAACCCTAGCCCGAACCCTAACCCTAACCCTTCCCCGAAGACTGACCCTCACCCATCCCCTAATCCTAACCCGTACGCTAACACTAACCCACGCCCTCACACGTAGGCTCCCCCTAAAGCGTTGTCGTACCCTCACCTGGACCCTAAACCGTCCCCGTCCCCTGACCCTAACCCTAGCCCGAACCCTAACCCTAACCCTTCCCCGAAGCCTGACCCTCAGCTGTCCCCTAATCCTAACCCGTACACTAACACTAACCCGCGCCCTCACACGTACGCTCCCCCTAAAGCGTTGTCGTACCCTCACCTGGACCCTAAACCGTCCCCGTCCCCTAACCCTAACCCTAGCCCGAACCCTAACCCTAACGCTTCCCCGAAGCCTGACCCTCACCCGTCCCCTAATCCTAACACGTACGCTAACACTAACCCGCGCCCTCACACGTACGCTCCCACTAAAGCGTTGTCGTACCCTCACCTGGACCCTAAACCGTCTCCGTCCCCTAACCCTAACCCTAGCCCGAACCCTAACCCTAACCCTTCCCCGAAGCCTGACCCTCACCCGTCCCCTAATCCTAACCCGTACGCTAACACTAACCCACGCCCTCACACGTACGCTCCCCCTAAAGCGTTGTCATACCCTCACCTGGACCCTAAACCGTCCCCGTCCCCTAACCCTAACCGTAGCCCGAACCCTAACCCTAACCCTTCCCCGAAGCCTGACCCTCAGCCGTCCCCTAATCCTAACCCGTACGCTAACACTAACCCGCACCCTCACACGTACGCTCCCCCTAAAGCGTTGTCGTACCCTCACCTGGACCCTAAACCGTCCCCGTCCCCTAACCCTAACCCTAGCCCGAACCCTAAACCTAACCCTTCCCCAAAGCCTGACCGTCAGCCGTCCCCTAATCCTAACCCGTACGCTAACACTAACCCGCGCCCTCACACGTAGGCTCCCCCTAAAGCGTTGTCGTACCCTCACCTGGACCCTAAACCGTCCCCGTCCCCTAACCCTAACCCTAGCCCGAACCCTAACCCTAACCCTTCCCCGAAGCCTGACCCTCACCCGTCCCCTAATCCTAACCCGTACGCTAACACTAACCCGTGCCCTCACACGTACGCTCCCCCTAAAGCGTTGTCGTACTCTCACCTGGACCCTAAACCGTACCCGTCCCCTAACCCTAACCCTAGCCCGAACCCTAACCCTAACCCTTCCCGAAGCCTGACCCTCACCCGTCCCCTAATCATAACCCGTACGCTAACACTAACCCGCGCCCTCACACGTACGCTCCCCCTAAAGCGTTGTCGTACCCTCACCTGGACCCTAAACCGTCCCCGTCCCCTAACCCTAACCCTAGCCCGAACCCTAACCCTAACCCTTCCCCGAAGACTGACCCTCACCCATCCCCTAATCCTAACCCGTACGCTAACACTAACCCACGCCCTCACACGTAGGCTCCCCCTAAAGCGTTGTCGTACCCTCACCTGGACCCTAAACCTTCCCCGTCCCCTAACCGTAACCCTAGCCCGAACCCTAACAATAACCCTTCCCCGAAGCCTGACCCTCACCCGTCCCCTAATCCTAACCCGTACGCTAACACTAACCTGCGTCCTCACACGTACGCTCCCCCTAAAGCGTTGTCATACCCTCACCTGGACCCTAAACCGTCCCCGTCCCCTAATCCTAACCCTAGCCCGATACCTAATCCTAACCCTTCCCCGAAGCCTGACACTCAGCCTTCCCCTAATCCTAACCCGTACGCTAACACTAACCCGCGCCCTCACACGTACGCTCCCCCTAAATCGTTGTCGTACCCTCACCTGGACCCTAAACCGTCCCCGTCCCCAACCCTAACCCTAGCCCGAACCCTAACCCTAACCCTTCCCCGAAGCCTGACCCTCAGCCGTCCCCTAATCCTAACCCGTACGCTAACACTAACCCGCGCCCTCACACGTACGCTCCCCCTAAAGCGTTGTCGTACCCTCACCTGGACCCTAAACCGTCCCCGTCCCCTAACCCTAACCCTAGCCCGAACCCTAACCCTAACCCTTCCCCGAAGCCTGACCCTCACCTGTCCCCTAATCCTAACCCGTACGCTAACACTAACTCGCGCCCTCACACGTATGCTCCCCCTAAAGCGTTGTCGTACCCTCACCTGGACCCTAAACCGTCCCCGTCCCCTAACCCTAACCCTAGCCCGAACCCTAACCCTAACCCTTCACCGAAGCCTGACACTCAGCCGTCCCCTAATCCTAAACCGTACGCTAACACTAACCCGCGCCCTCACACGTACGCTCCCCCTAAAGCGTTGTCGTACCCTCACCTGGACCCTAAACCGTCCCCGTCCCCTAACCCTAACCCTAGCCCGAACCCTAACCCTAACCCTTCCCCGAAGCCTGACCCTCACCCGTCCCCTAATCCTAACCCGTACGCTAACACTAACCCGCGCCCTCACACGTACGCTCCCCCTAAAGCGTTGTCGTACCCTCACCTGGACCCTAAACCGTCCCCGTCCCCTAACCCTAACCCTAGCCCGAACCCTAACCCTAACCCTTCCCCGAAGCCTGACACTCAGCCGTCCCCTAATCCTACCCCGTACGCTAACACTAACCTGCGTCCTCACACGTACGCTCCCCCTAAAGCGTTGTCGTACCCTCACCTGGACCCTAAACCGTCCCCGTCCCCTAACCCTAACCATAGCCCGAACCCTAACCCTAACCCTTCCCCGAAGCCTGACCCTCAGCCGTCCCGTAATCCTAACCCGTACGCTAACACTAACCCGCGCCCTCACACGTACGCTCCCCCTAAAGCGTTGTCGTACCCTCACCTGGACCCTAAACCGTCCCCGTCCCCTAACCCTAACCCTAGCCCGAACCCTAACCCTAACCCTTCCCCGAAGCCTGACCCTCAGCCGTCCCCTAATCCTAACCCGTACGCTAACCTAACCCGCGCCCTCACACGTACGCTCCCGCTAAAGCGTTGTCGTACCCTCACCTAAACCCTAATCCGTCCCCGTCCCCTAACCCTAACCCTAGCCCGAACCCTAACCCTAACCCTTCCCCGAAGCCTGACCCTCAGCCGTCCCCTAATCCTAACCCGTACGCTAACACTAACCTGCGTCCTCACACGTGCGTTCCCCCTAAAGCGTTGTCGTACCCTCACCTGGACCCTAAACCGTCCCCGTCCCCTAACCCTAACCCTAGCCCGAACCCTAACCCTAACCCTTCCCCGAAGCCTGACCCTCACCCATCCCCTAATCCTAACCCGTACGCTAACACTAACCCGCGCCCTCACACGTACGCTCCCCCTAAAGCGTTGTCGTACCCTCACCTGGACCCTAAACCGTCCCCGTCCCCTAACCCTAACCCTAGCCCGAACCCTAAACCTAACCCTTCCCAAAGCCTGACCCTCACCCGTCCCCTAATCCTAACCCGTACGCTAACACTAACCCGCGCCCTCACACGTACGCTCCCCCTAAAGCGTTGTCGTACCCTCACCTGGACCCTAAACCGTCCCCGTCCCCTAACCCTAACCCTAGCCCGAACCCTAACCCTAACCCTTCCCCGAAGACTGACCCTCACCCATCCCCTAATCCTAACCCGTACGCTAACACTAACCCACGCCCTCACACGTAGGCTCCCCCTAAAGCGTTGTCGTACCCTCACCTGGACCCTAAACCGTCCCCGTCCCCTAACCCTAACCCTAGCCCGAACCCTAACCCTAACCCTTCCCCGAAGCCTGACCCTCAGCCGTCCCCTAATCCTAACCCGTACGCTAACACTAACCCGCGCCCTCACACGTACACTCCCCCTAAAGCGTTGTCGTACCCTCACCTGGACCCTAAACCGTCCCCGTCCCCTAACCCTAACCCTAACCCTAGCCCGAACCCTAACCCTAACCCTTCCCCGAAGCCTGACCCTCACCCGTCCCCTAATCCTAAGCCGTACGCTAACACTAACCCGCCCCCTCACACGTACGCTCCCCCTAAAGCGTTGTCGTACCCTCACCTGGACCCTAAACCGTCCCCGTCCCCTAACCCTAACCCTAGCCCGAACCCTAACCCTAACCCTTCCCCGAAGCCTGACCCTCACCCGTCCCCTAATAATAACCAGTGCGCTAACACTAACCCGCGCCCTCACACGTACGCTCCCCCTAAAGCGTTGTCGTACCCTCACCTGGACCCTAAACCGTCCCCGTCCCCTAACCCTAACCCTAGCCCGAACCCTAACCCTAACCCTTCCCCGAAGCCTGACCCTCAGCCGTCCCCTAATCCTAACCCGTACGCTAACACTAACCCGCGCCCTCACACGTACGCTCCCCCTAAAGCGTTGTCGTACCCTCACCTGGACCCTAAACCGTCCCCGTCCCCTAACCCTTACCCTAGCCCGAACCCTAACCCTAACCCTTCCCCGAAGCCTGACCCTCAGCCGTGCCCTAATACTAAACCGTACGCTAACACTAACCCGCGCCCTCACACGTACGCTCCCCCTAAAGCGTTGTCGTACCCTCACCTGGACCCTAAACCGTCCCCGTCCTCTAACCCTAACCCTAGCCCGAACCCTAACCTTAACCCTTCCCCGAAGCCTGACCCTCAGCCGTCCCCTAATCCTAACCCGTACGCTAACACTAACCCACGCCCTCACACGTACGCTCCCCCTAAAGCGTTGTCATACCCTCACCTGGACCCTAAACCGTCCCCGTCCCCTAACCCTAACCCTAGCCCGAACCCTAACCCTAACCCTTCCCCGAAGCCTGACCCTCAGCCGTCCCCTAATCCTAACCCGTACGCTAACACTAACCCGCGCCCTCACACGTAGGCTCCCCCTAAAGCGTTGTCGTACCCTCACCTGGAACCTAAACCGTCCCCGTCCCCTAACCCTAACGCTAGCCCGAAACCTAACCCTAACCCTTCCCCGAAGCCTGACCCTCACCCGGCCCCTAATCCTAACCCGTACGCTAACACTAACCCGCGCCCTCACACGTACGCTCCCCCTAAAGCGTTGTCGTACCCTCACCTGGACCCTAAACCGTCCCCGTCCCCTAACCCTAACCCTAGCCCGAACCCTAACCCTAACCCTTCCCCGAAGCCTGACCCTCAGCCGTCCCCTAATCCTAACCCGTACGCTAACACTAACCCGCGCCCTCACACGTACGCTCCCCCTAAAGCGTTATCGTACCCTCACCTGGACCCTAAACCGTCCCCGTCCCCTAACCCTAACCCTAGCCCGAACCCTAACCCTAACCCTTCCCCGAAGCCTGACCCTCAGCCGTCCCCTAATCCTAACCCGTACGCTAACACTAACCCGCGCCCTCACAGGTACGCTCCCCCTAAAGCGTTGTCGTACCCTCACCTGGACCCTAAACCGTCCCCGTCCCCTAACCCTAACCCTAGCCCGAACCCTAACCCTAACCCTGCCCCGAAGCCTGACCCTCACCCGTCCCCTAATCCTAACCCGTACGCTAACACTAACCCGCGCCCTCACACGTACGCTCCCCCTAAAGCGTTGTCGTACCCTCACCTGGACCCTAAACCGTCCCCGTCCCCTAACCCTAACCCTAGCCCGAACCCTAACCCTAACCCTTCCCCGAAGCCTGACCCTCAGCCGTCCCCTAATTCTAACCCGTACGCTAACACTAACCAACGCCCTCACACGTACACTCCCCCTAAAGCGTTGTCGTACCCTCACCTGGACCCTAAACCGTCCCCGTCCCCTAACCCTAACCCTAGCCCGAACCCTAACCCTAACCCTTCCCCGAAGCCTGACCCTCAGCCGTCCCCTAATCCTAACCCGTACGCTAACACTAACCTGCGCCCTCACACGTACGCTCCCCCTAAAGCGTTGTCGTACCCTCACCTGGACCCTAAACCGTCCCCGTCCCCTAACCCTAACCCTAGCCCGAACCCTAACCCTAACCCTTCCCAGAAGCCTGACCCTCACCCGTCCCCTAATCCTAACCCGTACGCTAACACTAACCCGCGCCCTCACACGTAGGCTCCCCCTAAAGCGTTTTCGTACCCTCACCTGGACCCTAAACCGTCCCCGTCCCCTAACCCTAACCCTAGCCCGAACCCTAACCCTAACCCTTCCCCGAAGCCTGACCCTCACCCGGCCCCTAATCCTAACCCGTACGCTAACACTAACCCGCGCCCTCACACGTACGCTCCCCCTAAAGCGTTGTCGTACCCTCACCTGGACCTTAAACCGTCCCCGTCCCCTAAACCTAACCCTAGCCCGAACCCTAACCCTAACCCTTCCCCGAAGCCTGACCCTCAGCCGTCCCCTAATCCTAAACCGTACGCCAGCACTAACCCGCGCCCTCACACGTACGCTCCCCCTAAAGCGTTGTCGTACCCTCACCTGGACCCTAAACCATCCCCGTCCCCTAACCCTAACCCTAGCCCGAACCCTAACCCTAACCCTTCCCCGAAGCCTGACGCTCAGCCGTCCCCTAATCCTAACCCGTACGCTAACACTAACCCGCGCCCTCACACGTATGCTCCCCATAAAGCGTTGTCGTACCCTCACCTGGACCCTAAACCATTCCCGTCCCCTAACCCTAACCCTAGCCCGAACCCTAAACCTAACACTTCCCCGAAGCCTGACCCTCACCCGTCCCCTAATCCTAACCCGTACGCTAACACTAACCCGCGCCCTCACACGTAGGCTCCCCCTAAAGCGTTGTCGTACCCTCACCTGGACCCTAAACCGTCCCCGTCCCCTAACCCTAACCCTAGCCCGAACCCTAACCCTAACCCTTCCCCGAAGCCTGACCCTCACCCGTCCCCTAATCCTAACCCGTACGCTAACACTAACCCGCGCCCTCACACGTACGCTCCCCCTAAAGCGTTGTCGTACCCTCACCTGGACCCTAAACCGTCCCCGTCCCCTAACCCTAACCCTAGCCCGAACCCTAACCCTAACCCTTCCCCGAAGCCTGACCCTCAGCCGTCCCCTAATCCTAACCCGTACGCTAACACTAACCCACGCCCTCACACGTACGCTCCCCCTAAAGCGTTGTCATACCCTCACCTGGACCCTAAACCGTCCCCGTCCCCTAACCCTAACCCTAGCCCGAACCCTAACCCTAACCCTTCCCCGAAGCCTGACCCTCAGCCGTCCCCTAATCCTAACCCGTACGCTAACACTAACCCGCGCCCTCACACGTAGGCTCCCCCTAAAGCGTTGTCGTACCCTCACCTGGACCCTAAACCGTCCCCGTCCCCTAACCCTAACGCTAGCCCGAACCCTAACCCTAACCCTTCCCCGAAGCCTGACCCTCACCCGGCCCCTAATCCTAACCCGTACGCTAACACTAACCCGCGCCCTCACACGTACGCTCCCCCTAAAGCGTTGTCGTACCCTCACCTGGACCCTAAACCGTCCCCGTCCCCTAACCCTAACCCTAGCCCGAACCCTAACCCTAACCCTTCCCCGAAGACTGACCCTCAGCCGTCCCCTAATCCTAACCCGTACGCTAACACTAACCTGCGCCCTCACACGTACGCTTCCCCTAAAGCGTTATCGTACCCTCACCTGGACCCTAAACCGTCCCCGTCCCCTAACCCTAACCCTAGCCCGAACCCTAACCCTAACCCTTCCCAGAAGCCTGACCCTCAGCCGTCCCCTAATCCTAACCCGTACGCTAACACTAACCCGCGCCCTCACAGGTACGCTCCCCCTAAAGCGTTGTCGTACCCTCACCTGGACCCTAAACCGTCCCCGTCCCCTAACCCTAACCCTAGCCCGAACCCTAACCCTAACCCTGCCCCGAAGCCTGACCCTCACCCGTCCCCTAATCCTAACCCGTACGCTAACACTAACCCGCGCCCTCACACGTACGCTCCCCCTAAAGCGTTGTCGTACCCTCACCTGGACCCTAAACCGTCCCCGTCCCCTAACCCTAACCCTAGCCCGAACCCTAACCCTAACCCTTCCCCGAAGCCTGACCCTCAGCCGTCCCCTAATCCTAACCCGTACGCTAACACTAACCAACGCCCTCACACGTACACTCCCCCTAAAGCGTTGTCGTACCCTCACCTGGACCCTAAACCGTCCCCGTCCCCTAACCCTAACCCTAGCCCGAACCCTAACCCTAACCCTTCCCCGAAGCCTGACCCTCAGCCGTCCCCTAATCCTAACCCGAACGCTAACACTAACCCGCGCCCTCACACGTACGCTCCCCCTAAAGCGTTGTCGTACCCTCACCTGGACCCTAAACCATCCCCGTCCCCTAACCCTAACCCTAGCCCGAACCCTAAACCTAACACTTCCCCGAAGCCTGACCCTCACCCGTCCCCTAATCCTAACCCGTACGCTAACACTAACCCGCGCCCTCACACGTAGGCTCCCCCTAAAGCGTTGTCGTACCCTCACCTGGACCCTAAACCGTCCCCGTCCCCTAACCCTAACCCTAACCCGAACCCTAACCCTAAACCTTCCCCGAAGCCTGACCCTCACCCGTCCCCTAATCCTAACCCGTACGCTAACACTAACCCGCGCCCTCACACGTACGCTCCCCCTAAAGCGTTGTCGTACCCTCACCTGGACCCTAAACCGTCCCCGTCCCCTAACCCTAACCCTAGCCCGAACCCTAACCCTAACCCTTCCCCGAAGCCTGACCCTCACCCGTCCCCTAATCCTAACCCGTACGCTAACACTAACCCGCGCCCTCACACGTACGCTCCCACTAAAGCGTTGTCGTACCCTCACCTGGACCCTAAACCGTCCCCGACCCCTAACCCTAACCCTAGCCCGAACCCTAACCCTAACCGTTCCCCGAAGCCTGACCCTCACCCGTCCCCTAATCCTAACCCGTACGCTAACACTAACCCGCGCCCTCACACGTACGCTCCCCCTAAAGCGTTGTCGTATCCTCACCTGGACCCTAAACCGTCCCCGTCCCCTAACAATAACCCTAGCCCGAACCCTAACCTTAACCCTTCCCCGAAGCCTGACCCTCAGCCGTCCCCTAATCCTAACCCGTACGCTAACACTAACCCGCGCCCTCACACGTACGCTCCCCCTAAAGCGTTGTCGTACCCTCACCTGGACCCTAAACCGTCCACGTCCCCTAACCCTAACCCTATCCCGAACCCTAACCCTAACCCTTCCCCGAAGCCTGACCCTCACCCGTCCCCTAATCCTAACCCGTACGCTAACACTAACCCACGCCCTCACACGTACGCTCCCACTAAAGCGTTGTCGTACCCTCACCTGGACCCTAAACCGTCCCCGTCCCCTAACCCTAACCCTAGCCCGAACCCTAACCCTAACCCTTCCCCGAAGCCTGACCCTCAGCTGTCCCCTAATCCTAACCCGTACGCTAACACTAACCCGCGCCCTCACACGTACGCTCCCCCTAAAGCGTTGTCGTACCCTCACCTGGACCCTAAACCGTCCCCGTCCCCTAACCCTAACCCTAGCCCGAACCCTAACCCTAACGCTTCCCCGAAGCCTGACCGTCACCCGTCCCCTAATCCTAACCCGTACGCTAACAATAACCCGCGCCCGTACACGTACGCTCCCACTAAAGCGTTGTCGTACCCTCACCTGGACCCTAAACCGTCCCCGTCCCCTAACCCTAACCCTAGCCCGAACCCTAACCCTAACCCTTCCCCGAAGCCTGATCCTCACCCGTCCCCTAATCCTAACCCGTACGCTAACACTAACCCACGCCCTCACACGTACGCTCCCCCTAAAGCGTTGTCATACCCTCACCTGGACCCTAAACCGTCCCCGTCCCCTAACCCTAACCCTAGCCCGAACCCTAACCCTAACCCTTCCCCAAAGCCTGACCCTCAGCCGTCCCCTAATCCTAACCCGTACGCTAACACTAACCCGCACCCTCACACGTACGCTCCCCCTCAAGCGTTGTCGTACCCTCACCTGGACCCTAAACCGTCCCCGTCCCCTAACCCTAACCCTAGCCCGAACCCTAACCCTAACCCTTCCCCGAAGCCTGACCCTCACCCGTCCCCTAATCCTAACCCGTACGCTAACACTAACCCGTGCCCTCACACGTACGCTCCCCCTAAAGCGTTGTCGTACTCGCACCTGGACCCTAAACCGTCCCCGTCCCCTAACCCTAACCCTAGCCCGAACCCTAACCCTAACCCTTCCCCGAAGCCTGACCCTCACCCATCCCCTAATCCTAACCCGTACGCTAACACTAACCCGCGCCCTCACACGTACGCTCCCCCTAAAGCGTTGTCGTACCCTCACCTGGACCCTAAACCGTCCCCGTCCCCTAACCCTAACCCTAGCCCGAACCCTAAACCTAACCCTTCCCGAAGCCTGACCCTCACCCGTCCCCTAATCATAACCCGTACGCTAACACTAACCCGCGCCCTCACACGTACGCTCCCCCTAAAGCGTTGTCGTACCCTCACCTGGACCCTAAACCGTCCCCGTCCCCTAACCCTAACCCTAGCCCGAACCCTAACCCTAACCCTTCCCCGAAGACTGACCCTCACCCATCCCCTAATCCTAACCCGTACGCTAACACTAACCCACGCCCTCACACGTAGGCTCCCCCTAAAGCGTTGTCGTACTCCCACCTGGACCCTAAACCGTCCCCGTCCCCTAACCCTAACCCTAGCCCGAACCCTAACCCTAACCCTTCCCCGAAGCCTGACCCTCAGCCGTCCCCTAATCCTAACCCGTACGCTAAGACTAACCCGCGCCCTCACACGTACGCTCCCCCTAAAGCGTTGTCGTACCCTCACCTGGACCCTAAACCGTCCCCGTCCCCTAACCCTAACCCTAACCCTAGCCCGAACCCTAACCCTAACCCTTCCCCGAAGCCTGACCCTCACCCGTCCCCTAATCCTAAGCCGTACGCTAACACTAACCCGCGCCCTCACACGTACGCTCCCCCTAAAGCGTTGTCGTACCCTCACCTGGACCCTAAACCGTCCCCGTCCCCTAACCCTAACCCTAGCCCGAACCCTAACCCTAACCCTTCCCCGAAGCCTGACCCTCAGCCGTCCCCTAATCCTAACCCGTACGCTAACACTAACCCGCGCCCTCACACGTACGCTCCCCCTAAAGCGTTTTCGTACCCTCACCTGGACCCTAAACCGTCCCCGTCCCCTAACCCTAACCCTAGCCCGAACCCTAACCCTAACTCTTCCCCGAAGCCTGACCCTCAGCCGTCCCCTAATCCTAACCCGTACGCTAACACTAATCCGCGCCCTCACACGTACGCTCCCCCTAAAGCGTTGTCGTACCCTCAACTGGACCCTAAACCGTCCCCGTCCCCTAACCCTAACCCTAGCCCGAACCCTAACCCTAACCCTTCCCCGAAGCCTGACCCTCAGCCGTCCCCTAATCCTAACCCGTACGCTAACACTAACCCGCGCCCTCACACGTACGCTCCCCCTAAAGCATTGTCGTACCCTCACCTGGACCCTAAACCGTCCCCGTCCCCTAACCCTAACCCTAGCCCGAACCCTAACCCTAACCCTTCCCCGAAGCCTGACCCTCAGCCGTCCCCTAATCCTAACCCGTACGCTAACACTAACCCGCGCCCTCACACGTACGCTCCCCCTAAAGCGTTGTCGTACCCTCACCTGGACCCTAAACCGTCCCCGTCCCCTAACCCTAACCCTAGCCCGAACCCTAACCCTAACCCTTCCCCGAAGCCTGACCCTCAGCCGTCCCCTAATCCTAACCCGTACGCTAACACTAACCCGCGCCCTCACACGTACGCTCCCCCTAAAGCGTTGTCGTACCCTCACCTGGACCCTAAACCGTCCCCGTCCCCTAACCCTAACCCTAGCCCGAACCCTAACCCTAACCCTTCCCCGAAGCCTGACCCTCAGCCGTGCCCTAATACTACACCGTACGCTAACACTAACCCGCGCCCTAACACGTACGCTCCCCCTAAAGCGTTGTCGTACCCTCACCTGGACCCTAAACCGTCCCCGTCCTCTAACCCTAACCCTAGCCCGAACCCTAACCTTAACCCTTCCCCGAAGCCTGACCCTCAGCCGTCCCCTAATCCTAACCCGTACGCTAACACTAACCCACGCCCTCACACGTACGCTCCCCCTAAAGCGTTGTCATACCCTCACCTGGACCCTAAACCGTCCCCGTCCCCTAACCCTAACCCTAGCCCGAACCCTAAACCTAACCCTTTCCCGAAGCCTGACCCTCAGCCGTCCCCTAATTCTAACCCGTACGCTAACACTAACCCGCGCCCTCACACGTACGCTCCCCCTAAAGCGTTGTCGTACCCTCACCTGGACCCTAAACCGTCCCCGTCCCCTAACCCTAACCCTAGCCCGAACCCTAACCCTAACCCTTCCCGAAGCCTGACCCTCACCCGTCCCCTAATCCTAACCCGTACGCTAACACTAACCCGCGCCCTCACACGTACGCTCCCCCTAAAGCGTTGTCGTACCCTCACCTGGACCCTAAACCGTCCCCGTCCCCTAACCCTAACCCTAGCCCGAACCCTAAACCTAACCCTTCCCGAAGCCTGACCCTCACCCGTCCCCTAATCCTAAGCCGTACGCTAACACTAACCCGCGCCCTCACACGTACGCTCCCCCTAAAGCGTTGTCGTACCCTCACCTGGACCCTAAACCGTCCCCGTCCCCTAACCCTAACCCTAGCCCGAACCCTAACCCTAACCCTTCCCCGAAGCCTGACCCTCAGCCGTCCCCTAATCCTAACCCGTACGCTAACACTAACCCGTGCCCTCACACGTACGCTCCCCCTAAAGCGTTGTCGTACCCTCACCTGGACCCTAAACCGTCCCCGTCCCCTAACCCTAACCCTAGCCCGAACCCTAACCCTAACCCTTCCCCGAAGCCTGACCCTCAGCCGTCCCCTAATCCTAACCCGTACGCTAACACTAACCCGCGCCCTCACACGTACGCTCCCCCTAAAGCGTTGTCGTACCCTCACCTGGACCCTAAACCGTCCCCGTCCCCTAACCCTAACCCTAGCCCGAACCCTAACCCTAACCCTTCCCCGAAGCCTGACCCTCAGCCGTCCCCTAATCCTAACCCGTACGCTAACACTAACCCGCGCCCTCACACGTACGCTCCCCCTAAAGCGTTGTCGTACCCTCACCTGGACCCTAAACCGTCCCCGTCCCCTAACCCTAACCCTAGCCCGAACCCTAACCCTAACCCTTCCCCGAAGCCTGACCCTCAGCCGTCCCCTAATCCTAACCCGTACGCTAACACTAACCCGCGCCCTCACACGTACGCTCCCCCTAAAGCGTTGTCGTACCCTCACCTGGACCCTAAACCGTCCCCGTCCCCTAACCCTAACCCTAGCCCGAACCCTAACCCTAACCCTTCCCCGAAGCCTGACCCTCAGCCGTCCCCTAATCCTAACCCGTACGCTAACACTAACCCGCGCCCTCACACGTACGCTCCCCCTAAAGCGTTGTCGTACCCTCACCTGGACCCTAAACCGTCCCCGTCCCCTAACCCTAACCCTAGCCCGAACCCTAACCCTAACCCTTCCCCGAAGCCTGACCCTCAGCCGTGCCCTAATACTACACCGTACGCTAACACTAACCCGCGCCCTCACACGTACGCTCCCCCTAAAGCGTTGTCGTACCCTCACCTGGACCCTAAACCGTCCCCGTCCTCTAACCCTAACCCTAGCCCGAACCCTAACCTTAACCCTTCCCCGAAGCCTGACCCTCAGCCGTCCCCTAATCCTAACCCGTACGCTAACACTAACCCACGCCCTCACACGTACGCTCCCCCTAAAGCGTTGTCATACCCTCACCTGGACCCTAAACCGTCCCCGTCCCCTAACCCTAACCCTAGCCCGAACCCTAAACCTAACCCTTTCCCGAAGCCTGACCCTCAGCCGTCCCCTAATTCTAACCCGTACGCTAACACTAACCCGCGCCCTCACACGTACGCTCCCCCTAAAGCGTTGTCGTACCCTCACCTGGACCCTAAACCGTCCCCGTCCCCTAACCCTAACCCTAGCCCGAACCCTAACCCTAACCCTTCCCGAAGCCTGACCCTCACCCGTCCCCTAATCCTAACCCGTACGCTAACACTAACCCGCGCCCTGACACGTACGCTCCCCCTAAAGCGTTGTCGTACCCTCACCTGGACCCTAAACCGTCCCCGTCCCCTAACCCTAACCCTAGCCCGAACCCTAACCCTAACCCTTCCCCGAAGACTGACCCTCACCCATCCCCTAATCCTAACCCGTACGCTAACACTAACCCACGCCCTCACACGTAGGCTCCCCCTAAAGCGTTGTCGTACCCTCACCTGGACCCTAAACCGTCCCCGTCCCCTGACCCTAACCCTAGCCCGAACCCTAACCCTAACCCTTCCCCGAAGCCTGACCCTCAGCTGTCCCCTAATCCTAACCCGTACGCTAACACTAACCCGCGCCCTCACACGTACGCTCCCCCTAAAGCGTTGTCGTACACTCACCTGGACCCTAAACCGTCCCCGTCCCCTAACCCTAACCCTAGCCCGAACCCTAACCCTAACGCTTCCCCGAAGCCTGACCCTCACCCGTCCCCTAATCCTAACACGTACGCTAACACTAACCCGCGCCCTCACACGTACGCTCCCACTAAAGCGTTGTCGTACCCTCACCTGGACCCTAAACCGTCTCCGTCCCCTAACCCTAACCCTAGCCCGAACCCTAACCCTAACCCTTCCCCGAAGCCTGACCCTCACCCGTCCCCTAATCCTAACCCGTACGCTAACACTAACCCACGCCCTCACACGTACGCTCCCCCTAAAGCGTTGTCATACCCTCACCTGGACCCTAAACCGTCCCCGTCCCCTAACCCTAACCCTAGCCCGAACCCTAACCCTAACCCTTCCCCGAAGCCTGACCCTCAGCCGTCCCCTAATCCTAACCCGTACGCTAACACTAACCCGCACACTCACACGTACGCTCCCCCTAAAGCGTTGTCGTACCCTCACCTGGACCCTAAACCGTCCCCGTCCCCTAACCCTAACCCTAGCCCGAACCCTAAACCTAACCCTTCCCCAAAGCCTGACCGTCAGCCGTCCCCTAATCCTAACCCGTACGCTAACACTAACCCGCGCCCTCACACGTAGGCTCCCCCTAAAGCGTTGTCGTACCCTCACCTGGACCCTAAACCGTCCCCGTCCCCTAACCCTAACCCTAGCCCGAACCCTAACCCTAACCCTTCCCCGAAGCCTGACCCTCACCCGTCCCCTAATCCTAACCCGTACGCTAACACTAACCCGTGCCCTCACACGTACGCTCCCCCTAAAGCGTTGTCGTACTCTCACCTGGACCCTAAACCGTACCCGTCCCCTAACCCTAACCCTAGCCCGAACCCTAACCCTAACCCTTCCCGAAGCCTGACCCTCACCCGTCCCCTAATCATAACCCGTACGCTAACACTAACCCGCGCCCTCACACGTACGCTCCCCCTAAAGCGTTGTCGTACCCTCACCTGGACCCTAAACCGTCCCCGTCCCCTAACCCTAACCCTAGCCCGAACCCTAACCCTAACCCTTCCCCGAAGACTGACCCTCACCCATCCCCTAATCCTAACCCGTACGCTAACACTAACCCACGCCCTCACACGTAGGCTCCCCCTAAAGCGTTGTCGTACCCTCACCTGGACCCTAAACCGTCCCCGTCCCCTAACCCTAACCCTAGCCCGAACCCTAACCCTAACCCTTCCCCGAAGCCTGACCCTCAGCCGTCCCCTAATCCTAACCCGTACGCTAAGACTAACCCGCGCCCTCACACGTACGCTCCCCCTAAAGCGTTGTCGTACCCTCACCTGGACCCTAAACCGTCCCCGTCCCCTAACCCTAACCCTAACCCTAGCCCGAACCCTAACCCTAACCCTTCCCCGAAGCCTGACCCTCAGCCGTCCCCTAATCCTAACCCGTACGCTAACACTAACCCGCGCCCTCACACGTACGCTCCCCCTAAAGCGTTGTCGTACCCTCACCTGGACCCTAAACCGTCCCCGTCCCCTAACCCTAGCCCGAACCCTAACCCTAACCCTTCCCGAAGCCTGACCCTCACCCGTCCCCTAATCCTAACCCGTACGCTAACACTAACCCGCGCCCTCACACGTACGCTCCCCCTAAAGCGTTGTCGTACCCTCACCTGGACCCTAAACCGTCCCCGTCCCCTAACCCTAACCCTAGCCCGAACCCTAACCCTAACCCTTCCCCGAAGACTGACCCTCACCCATCCCCTAATCCTAACCCGTACGCTAACACTAACCCACGCCCTCACACGTAGGCTCCCCCTAAAGCGTTGTCGTACCCTCACCTGGACCCTAAACCGTCCCCGTCCCCTGACCCTAACCCTAGCCCGAACCCTAACCCTAACCCTTCCCCGAAGCCTGACCCTCAGCTGTCCCCTAATCCTAACCCGTACACTAACACTAACCCGCGCCCTCACACGTACGCTCCCCCTAAAGCGTTGTCGTACCCTCACCTGGACCCTAAACCGTCCCCGTCCCCTAACCCTAACCCTAGCCCGAACCCTAACCCTAACGCTTCCCCGAAGCCTGACCCTCACCCGTCCCCTAATCCTAACACGTACGCTAACACTAACCCGCGCCCTCACACGTACGCTCCCACTAAAGCGTTGTCGTACCCTCACCTGGACCCTAAACCGTCTCCGTCCCCTAACCCTAACCCTAGCCCGAACCCTAACCCTAACCCTTCCCCGAAGCCTGACCCTCACCCGTCCCCTAATCCTAACCCGTACGCTAACACTAACCCACGCCCTCACACGTACGCTCCCCCTAAAGCGTTGTCATACCCTCACCTGGACCCTAAACCGTCCCCGTCCCCTAACCCTAACCCTAGCCCGAACCCTAACCCTAACCCTTCCCCGAAGCCTGACCCTCAGCCGTCCCCTAATCCTAACCCGTACGCTAACACTAACCCGCACCCTCACACGTACGCTCCCCCTAAAGCGTTGTCGTACCCTCACCTGGACCCTAAACCGTCCCCGTCCCCTAACCCTAACCCTAGCCCGAACCCTAAACCTAACCCTTCCCCAAAGCCTGACCGTCAGCCGTCCCCTAATCCTAACCCGTACGCTAACACTAACCCGCGCCCTCACACGTAGGCTCCCCCTAAAGCGTTGTCGTACCCTCACCTGGACCCTAAACCGTCCCCGTCCCCTAACCCTAACCCTAGCCCGAACCCTAACCCTAACCCTTCCCCGAAGCCTGACCCTCACCCGTCCCCTAATCCTAACCCGTACGCTAACACTAACCCGTGCCCTCACACGTACGCTCCCCCTAAAGCGTTGTCGTACTCTCACCTGGACCCTAAACCGTACCCGTCCCCTAACCCTAACCCTAGCCCGAACCCTAACCCTAACCCTTCCCGAAGCCTGACCCTCACCCGTCCCCTAATCATAACCCGTACGCTAACACTAACCCGCGCCCTCACACGTACGCTCCCCCTAAAGCGTTGTCGTACCCTCACCTGGACCCTAAACCGTCCCCGTCCCCTAACCCTAACCCTAGCCCGAACCCTAACCCTAACCCTTCCCCGAAGACTGACCCTCACCCATCCCCTAATCCTAACCCGTACGCTAACACTAACCCACGCCCTCACACGTAGGCTCCCCCTAAAGCGTTGTCGTACCCTCACCTGGACCCTAAACCTTCCCCGTCCCCTAACCGTAACCCTAGCCCGAACCCTAACAATAACCCTTCCCCGAAGCCTGACCCTCACCCGTCCCCTAATCCTAACCCGTACGCTAACACTAACCTGCGTCCTCACACGTACGCTCCCCCTAAAGCGTTGTCATACCCTCACCTGGACCCTAAACCGTCCCCGTCCCCTAATCCTAACCCTAGCCCGATACCTAATCCTAACCCTTCCCCGAAGCCTGACACTCAGCCTTCCCCTAATCCTAACCCGTACGCTAACACTAACCCGCGCCCTCACACGTACGCTCCCCCTAAATCGTTGTCGTACCCTCACCTGGACCCTAAACCGTCCCCGTCCCCAACCCTAACCCTAGCCCGAACCCTAACCCTAACCCTTCCCCGAAGCCTGACCCTCAGCCGTCCCCTAATCCTAACCCGTACGCTAACACTAACCCGCGCCCTCACACGTACGCTCCCCCTAAAGCGTTATCATACCCTCACCTGGACCCTAAACCGTCCCCGTCCCCTAACCCTAACCCTAGCCCGAACCCTAACCCTAACACTTCCCCGAAGCATGACCCTCACCCGTCCCCTAATCCTAACCCGTACGCTAACACTAACCCGCCCCCTCACACGTATGCTCCCCCTAAAGCGTTGTCGTACCCTCACCTGGACCCTAAACCGTCCCCGTCCCCTAACCCTAACCCTAGCCCGAACCCTAACCCTAACCCTTCCCCGAAGCCTGACCCTCAGCCGTCCCCTAATCCTAAACCGTACGCTAACACTAACCCGCGCCCTCACACGTACGCTCCCCCTAAAGCGTTGTCGTACCCTCACCTGGACCCTAAACCGTCCCCGTCCCCTAACCCTAACCCTAGCCCGAACCCTAACCCTAACCCTTCCCCGAAGCCTGACCCTCACCTGTCCCCTAATCCTAACCCGTACGCTAACACTAACTCGCGCCCTCACACGTATGCTCCCCCTAAAGCGTTGTCGTACCCTCACCTGGACCCTAAACCGTCCCCGTCCCCTAACCCTAACCCTAGCCCGAACCCTAACCCTAACCCTTCACCGAAGCCTGACACTCAGCCGTCCCCTAATCCTAAACCGTACGCTAACACTAACCCGCGCCCTCACACGTACGCTCCCCCTAAAGCGTTGTCGTACCCTCACCTGGACCCTAAACCGTCCCCGTCCCCTAACCCTAACCCTAGCCCGAACCCTAACCCTAACCCTTCCCCGAAGCCTGACCCTCACCCGTCCCCTAATCCTAACCCGTACGCTAACACTAACCCGCGCCCTCACACGTACGCTCCCCCTAAAGCGTTGTCGTACCCTCACCTGGACCCTAAACCGTCCCCGTCCCCTAACCCTAACCCTAGCCCGAACCCTAACCCTAACCCTTCCCCGAAGCCTGACACTCAGCCGTCCCCTAATCCTACCCCGTACGCTAACACTAACCTGCGTCCTCACACGTACGCTCCCCCTAAAGCGTTGTCGTACCCTCACCTGGACCCTAAACCGTCCCCGTCCCCTAACCCTAACCATAGCCCGAACCCTAACCCTAACCCTTCCCCGAAGCCTGACCCTCAGCCGTCCCGTAATCCTAACCCGTACGCTAACACTAACCCGCGCCCTCACACGTACGCTCCCCCTAAAGCGTTGTCGTACCCTCACCTGGACCCTAAACCGTCCCCGTCCCCTAACCCTAACCCTAGCCCGAACCCTAACCCTAACCCTTCCCCGAAGCCTGACCCTCAGCCGTCCCCTAATCCTAACCCGTACGCTAACCTAACCCGCGCCCTCACACGTACGCTCCCGCTAAAGCGTTGTCGTACCCTCACCTAAACCCTAATCCGTCCCCGTCCCCTAACCCTAACCCTAGCCCGAACCCTAACCCTAACCCTTCCCCGAAGCCTGACCCTCAGCCGTCCCCTAATCCTAACCCGTACGCTAACACTAACCTGCGTCCTCACACGTGCGTTCCCCCTAAAGCGTTGTCGTACCCTCACCTGGACCCTAAACCGTCCCCGTCCCCTAACCCTAACCCTAGCCCGAACCCTAACCCTAACCCTTCCCCGAAGCCTGACCCTCACCCGTTCCCTAATCCTAACCCGTACGCTAACACTAACCCGCGCCCTCACACGTACGCTCCCCCTAGCGCGTTGTCATACCCTCACCTGGACCCGAAACCGTCCCCGTCCCCTAACCCTAACCCTAGCCCGAACCCTAACCCTAAACCTTCCCCGAAACCTGACCCTCACCTGTCCCCTAATCCTAACCCGTACGCTAACGCTAACCCGTGCCCTCACACGTATGCTCCCCCTAAAGCGTTTTCGAACCCTCACCTGGACCCTAAACCGTCCCCGTCCCCTAACCCTAACCCTAGCCCGAACCCTAACCCTAAACCTTGCCCGAAGCCTGACCCTCACCCGGCCCCTAATCCTAACCCGTACGCTAACACTAACCCGCGCCCTCACACGTACGCTCCCCCTAAAGCGTTGTCGTACCCTCACGTGGACCCTAAACCGTTCCCGTCCCCTAACCCTAATCCTAGCCCGAACCCTAACCCTAACCCTTCCCCCAAGCCTGACCCTCACCCATCCCCTAATCCTAACCCGTACGCTAACACTAAACCACGCCCTCACACATACGCTCCCCCTAAAGCGTTGTCGTACCCTCACCTGGACCCTAAACTGTCCCCGTCCCCAACCCTAACCCTAGCCCGACCCTAACCCTAACCCTTCCCCGAAGCCTGACCCTCACCCGTCCCCTAATCCTAACCCGTACGCTAACACTAAACCGCGCCCTCACACGTACGCTCCCCCTAAAGCGTTGTCGTACCCTCACCTGGACCCTAAACCGTCCCCGTCCCCTAACCCTAACCCTAGCCCGAACCCTAACCCTAACCCTTCCCCGAAGCCTGACCCTCACCCGTCCCCTAATCCTAACCCGTACGCTAACACTAACCCGCGCCCTCACACGTATGCTCCCCCTAAAGCGTTGTCGTACCCTCACCTGGACCCTAAACCGTCCCCGTCCCCTAACCCTAACCCTAGCCCGAACCCTAACCCTAACCCTTCCCCGAAGCCTGACCCTCACCCGTCCCCTAATCCTAACCCGTACGCTAACACTAACCCGCGCCCTCACACGTACGCTCCCCCTAAAGCGTTGTCGTACCCTCACCTGGACCGTAAACCGTCCCCGTCCCCTAACCCTAACCCTAGCCCGAACCCTAACCCTAACCCTTCCCCGAAGCCTGACCCTCAGCCGTCCCCTAATCCTAACCCGTACGCTAACACTAACCCGCGCCCTCACACGTACGCTCCCCCTAAAGCGTTATCATACCCTCACCTGGACCCTAAACCGTCCCCGTCCCGTAACCCTAACCCTAGCCCGAACCCTAACCCTAACACTTCCCCGAAGCCTGACCCTCACCCGTCCCCTAATCCTAACCCGTACGCTAACACTAACCCGCGCCCTCACACGTACGCTCCCCCTAAAGCGTTGTCGTACCCTCACCTGGACACTAAACCTTCCCCGTCCCCTAACCCTAACCCTAGCCCGAACCCTAACCCTAACCCTTCCCTGAAGCCTGACCCTCACCCGTCCCCTAATCTTAACCCGTACGCTAACACTAACCCACGCCCTCACACGTACGCTCCCCCTAAAGCGTTGACGTACCCTCACCTGGACCCTAAACCGTCCCCGTCCCCTAATCCTAACCCTAGCCCGATACCTAACCCTAACCCTTCCCCGAAGCCTGACCCTCAGCCTTCCCCTAATCCTAACCCGTACGCTAACACTAACCCGCGCCCTCACACGTACGCTCCCCCTAAATCGTTGTCGTACCCTCACCTGGACCCTAAACCGTCCCCGTCCCCAACCCTAACCCTAGCCCAAACCCTAACCCTAACACTTCCCCGAAGCCTGACCCTCACCCGTCCCCTAATCCTAACCCGTACGCTAACACTAACCCGCGCCCTCACACGTACGCTCCCCCTAAAGCGTTGTCGTACCCTCACCTGGACCCTAAACCGTCCCCGTCCCCTAACCCTAACCCTAGCCCGAACTCTAACCCTAACCCTTCCCCGAAGCCTGACCCTCACCCGTCCCCTAATCCTAACCCGTACGCTAACACTAACCCGCGCCCTCACACGTACGCTCCCCCTAAAGCGTTGTCGTACCCTCACCTGGACCGTAAACCGTCCCTGTCCCCTAACCCTAACCCTAGCCCGAACCCTAACCCTAACCCTTCCCCGAAGCCTGACACCCACCCGTCCCCAATCCTAACCCGTACGCTAACACTAACCCGCGCCCTCACACGTACGCTCCCCCTAAAGCGTTGTCGTACCCTCACCTGGACCCTAAACCGTCCCCGTCCCCTAACCCTAACCCTAGCCCGAACCCTAACCTTAACCCTTCCCCGAAGCCTGACCCTCACCCGTCCCCTAATCCTAAACCGTACGCTAACACTAACCCGCGCCCTCACACGTACGCTCCCCCTAAAGCGTTGTCGTACCCTCACCTGGATTCTAAACCGTCCCCGTCCCCTAACCCTAACCCTAGCCCGAACCCTAACCCTAACCCTTCCCCGAAGCCTGACCCTCACCCGTCCCCTAATCCTAACCCGTACGCTAACACTAACCCGCGCCCTCACACGTACGCTCCCCCTAAAGCGTTGTCGTACCCTCACCTGGACCCTAAACCGTCCCCGTCCCCTAACCCTAACCCTAGCCCGAACCCTAACCCTAACCCTTCCCCGAAGCCTGACCCTCACCCGTCCCCTAATCCTAACCCGTACGCTAACACTAACCCGCGCCCTCACACGTACGCTCCCCCTAACGCGTTGTCGTACCCTCACCTGGACCCTAAACCGTCCCCGTCCCCTAACCCTAACCCTAGCCCGAACCTTCACCCTAACCCTTCCCCGAAGCCTGACCCTCACCCGTCCCCTAATCCTAACCCGTACGCTAACACTAACCCGCGCCCTCACACGTACGCTCCCCCTAAAGCGTTGTCGTACCCTCACCTGGACCCTAAACCGTCCCCGTCCCCTAACCCTAACCCTAGCCCGAACCCTAACCCTAACCCTTCCCCGAAGCCTGACACTCACCCGTCCCCTAATCCTAACCCGTACGCTAATACAAACCCGCGCCCTCACACGTACGCTCCCCCTAAAGCGTTGTCGTACCCTCACCTGGACCCTAAACCGTCCCCGTCCGCCAACCCTAACCCTAGCCCGAACCCTAACCCTAACCCTTCCCCGAAGCCTGACCCTCACCCGTCCCCTAATCCTAACCCGTACGCTAACACTAACCCGCGCCCTCACACGTACGCTCCCCCTAAAGCGTTGTCGTACCCTCACCTGGACCCTAAACCGTCCCCGTCCCCTAACCCTAACCCTAGCCCGAACCCTAACCCTAACCCTTCCCCGAAGCCTGACCCCCACCCGTTCCCTAATCCTAACACGTACGCTAACACTAACCCGCGCCCCCACACGTACGCTCCCCCTAAAGCGTTGTCGTACCCTCACCTGGACCCTAAACCGTCCCCGTCCCCTAACCCTAACCCTAGCCCGAACCGTAACCTTAACCCTTCCCCGAAGCCTGACCCTCAGCCGTCCCCTAATCCTAAACCGTACGCTAACACTAACCAACGCCCTCACACGTACGCTCCCCCTAAAGCGTTGTCGTACCCTCACCTGGACCCTAAACCGTCCCCGTCCCCTAACCCTAACCCTAGCCCGAACCCTAACCATAACCCTTCCCTGATGCCTGACCCTCACCCGTCCCCTAATCCTAACACGCGCCCTCACACGTACGCTCCCCCTAAAGCGTTGTCGTACCCTCACCTGGACCGTAAACCGTCCCCGTCCCCTAACCCTAACCCTAGCCCGAACCCTAACCCTAACCCTTCTCCGAAGACTGACCCTCAGCCGTCCCCTAATCGTAACCCGTACGCTAACACTAACCCGCGCCCTCACACGTACGCTCCCCCTAAAGCGTTATCATACCCTCACCTGGACCCTAAACCGTCCCCGTCCCGTAACCCTAACCCTAGCCTGAACCCTAACCCTAACACTTCCCCGAAGCCTGACCCTCACCCGTCCCCTAATCCTAACCCGTACGCTAACACTAACCCGCGCCCTCACACGTACGCTCCCCCTAAAGCGTTGTCGTACCCTCACCTGGACCGTAAACCGTCCCTGTCCCCTAACCCTAACCCTAGCCCGAACCCTAACCCTAACCCTTCCCCGAAGCCTGACACCCACCCGTCCCCTAATCCTAACCCGTACGCTAAAACTAACCCGCGCCCTCACACGTACGCTCCCCCTAAAGCGTTGTCGTACCCTCACCTGGACCCTAAACCGTCCCCGTCCCCTAACCCTAACCCTAGCCCGAACCCTAACCTTAACCCTTCCCCGAAGCCTGACCCTCACCCGTCCCCTAATCCTAAACCGTACGCTAACACTAACCCGCGCCCTCACACGTACGCTCCCCCTAAAGCGTTGTCGTACCCTCACCTGGATTCTAAACCGTCCCCGTCCCCTAACCCTAACCCTAGCCCGAACCCTAACCCTAACCCTTCCCCGAAGCCTGACCCTCACCCGTCCCCTAATCCTAACCCGTACGCTAACACTAACCCGCGCCCTCACACGTACGCTCCCCCTAAAGCGTTGTCGTACCCTCACCTGGACCCTAAACCGTCCCCGTCCCCTAACCCTAACCCTAGCCCGAACCCTAACCCTAACCCTTCCCCGAAGCCTGACCCTCACCCGTCCCCTAATCCTAACCCGTACGCTAACACTAACCCGCGCCCTCACACGTACGCTCCCCCTAACGCGTTGTCGTACCCTCACCTGGACCCTAAACCGTCCCCGTCCCCTAACCCTAACCCTAGCCCGAACCTTCACCCTAACCCTTCCCCGAAGCCTGACCCTCACCCGTCCCCTAATCCTAACCCGTACGCTAACACTAACCCGCGCCCTCACACGTACGCTCCCCCTAAAGCGTTGTCGTACCCTCACCTGGACCCTAAACCGTCCCCGTCCCCTAACCCTAACCCTAGCCCGAACCCTAACCCTAACCCTTCCCCGAAGCCTGACACTCACCCGTCCCCTAATCCTAACCCGTACGCTAATACAAACCCGCGCCCTCACACGTACGCTCCCAGTAAAGCGTTGTCATACCCTCACCTGGACCCTAAACCGTCCCCGTCCCCTAACCCTAACCCTAGCCCGAACCCTAACCCTAACCCTTCCCCGAACCCTGACCCTCAGCCGTCCCCTAATCCTAACCCGTACACTAACACTAACCCGCGCCCTCACACGTACGCTCCCGCTAAAGCGTTGTCATACCCTCACCTGGACCCTAAACCGTCCCCGTCCCCTAACCCTAACCCTAGCCCGAACCCTAACCGTAACCCTTCCCTGAAGCCTGACCCTCACCCGTCCCCTAATCCTAACCCGTACGCTAACACTAACCCGCGCCCTCACACATATGCTCCCCCTAAAGCGTTGTCATACCCTCACCTGGACCCTAAACCGTCCCCGTCCCCTAACCCTAACCCTAGCCCGAACCCTAACCCTAACCCTTCCCCGAAGCCTGACACTCACCCGTCCCCTAATCCTAACCCGTACGCTAACACTAACCCGCGCCCTCACACGTACGCTCCCCCTAAAGCGTTGTCGTACCCTCATCTGGACCATAAACCGTCCCCGTCCCCTAACCCTAACCCTAGCCCGAACCCTAACCCTAACCCTTCCCCGAAGCCTGACCCTCAGCCGTCCCCTAATCGTAACCCGTACGCTAACACTAACCCGCGCCCTTACACGTACGCTCCCCCTAAAGCGTTGTCGTACCCTCACCTGGACCCTAAACCGTCCCCGTCCCCTAACCCTAACCCTAGCCCGAACCCTAACCCTAACCCTTCCCTGAACCCTGACCCTCACCCGTCCCCTAATCCTAACCCGTACGCTAACACTAACCCGCGCCCTCACACGTACGCTCCCCCTAAAGCGTTGTCGTACCCTCACCTGGACCCTAAACCGTCCCCGTCCGCCAACCCTAACCCTAGCCCGAACCCTAACCCTAACCCTTCCCCGAAGCCTGACCCTCACCCGTCCCCTAATCCTAACCCGTACGCTAACACTAACCCGCGCCCTCACACGTACGCTCCCCCTAAAGCGTTGTCGTACCCTCACCTGGACCCTAAACCGTCCCCGTCCCCTAACCCTAACCCTAGCCCGAACCCTAACCCTAACCCTTCCCCGAAGCCTGACCCCCACCCGTTCCCTAATCCTAACACGTACGCTAACACTAACCCGCGCCCCCACACGTACGCTCCCCCTAAAGCGTTGTCGTACCCTCACCTGGACAGTAAACCGTCCCCGTCCCCTAACCCTAACCCTAGCCCGAACCGTAACCTTAACCCTTCCCCGAAGCCTGACCCTCAGCCGTCCCCTAATCCTAAACCGTACGCTAACACTAACCAACGCCCTCACACGTACGCTCCCCCTAAAGCGTTGTCGTACCCTCACCTGGACCCTAAACCGTCCCCGTCCCCTAACCCTAACCCTAGCCCGAACCCTAACCATAACCCTTCCCTGAAGCCTGACCCTCACCCGTCCCCTAATCCTAACACGCGCCCTCACACGTACGCTCCCCCTAAAGCGTTGTCGTACCCTCACCTGGACCGTAAACCGTCCCCGTCCCCTAACCCTAACCCTAGCCCGAACCCTAACCCTAACCCTTCTCCGAAGACTGACCCTCAGCCGTCCCCTAATCGTAACCCGTACGCTAACACTAACCCGCGCCCTCACACGTACGCTCCCCCTAAAGCGTTGTCGTACCCTCACCTGGACCCTAAACCGTCCCCGTCCCCTAACCCTAACCCTAGCCCGAACCCTAACCCTAACCCTTCCCCGAAGCCTGACCCTCAGCCGTCCCCTAATCCTAACCCGTACGCTAACACTAACCAACGCCCTCACACGTACGCTCCCGCTAAAGCGTTGTCGTACCCTCACCTGGACCCTAAACCGTCCCCGTCCCCTAACCCTAACCCTAGCCCGAACCCTAACCCTAACCCTTCCCGGAAGCCTGACCTCACCCGTCCCCTAATCCTAACCCGTACGCTAACACTAACCCGCGCCCTCACACGTACGCTCCCCCTAAAGCGTTGTCGTACCCTCACCTGGACCCTAAACCGTCCCCGTCCCCTAACCCTAACCCTAGCCCGAACCCTAACCCTAACCCTTCCCCGAAGCCTGACCCTCACCCGTCCCCTAATCGTAACCCGTACGCTAACACTAACCCGCGCCCTCACACGTACGCTCCCCCTAAAGCGTTGTCGTACCCTCACCTGGACCCTAAACCGTCCCCGTCCCCTAACCCTAACCCTAGCCCGAACCCTAACCCTAACCCTTCCCCGAAGCCTGACCCTCACCCGTCCCCTAATCCTAACCCGTACGCTAACACTAACCCGCGCCCTCACACGTACGCTCCCCCTAAAGCGTTGTCGTACCCTCACATGGACCCTAAACCGTCCCCGTCCCCAACCCTAACCCTAGCCCGAACCCTAACCCTAACCCTTCCCCGAAGCCTGACCCTCACCCGTCCCCTAATCTTAACCCGTACGCTAACACTAACCCGCGCCCTCACACGTACGCTCCCCCTAAAGCGTTGTCGTACCCTCACCTGGACCCTAAACCGTCCCCGTCCCCTAACCCTAACCCTAGCCCGAACCCTAACCCTAACCCTTCCCCGAAGCCTGACCCTCACCCGTCCCCTAATCCTAACCCGTACGCTAACACTAACCCGCGCCCTCACACGTACGCTCCCACTAAAGCGTTGTCGTACCCTCACCTGGACCCTAAAACGTCCCCGTCCCCTAACCCTAACCCTAACCCTAGCCCGAACCCTAAACCTAACCCTTCCCCGAAGCCTGACCCTCAGCCGTCCCCTAATCCTAACCCGTACGCTAACACTAACCCGCGCCCTCACACGTACGCTCCCCCTAAAGCGTTGTCGTACCCTCACCTGGACCCTAAACCATCCCCGTCCCCTAACCCTAACCCTAGCCCGAACCCTAACCCTAACCCTTCCCCGAAGCCTGACCCTCACCCGTCCCCTAATCCTAACCCGTACGCTAACACTAACCCGCGCCCTCACACGTACGCTCCACCTAAAGCGTTGTCGTACCCTCACCTGGACCCTAAACTGTCCCCGGCCCCTAACCCTAACCCTAGCCCGAACCCTAACCCTAACCCTTCCCCGAAGCCTTACTCTCACCCGGCCCCTAATCCTAACCCGTACACTAACACTAACCCGCGCCCTCACACGTACGCTCCCCCTAAAGCGTTGTCGTACCCTCACCTGGACCCTAAACCGTCCCCGTCCCCTAACCCTAACCCTAGCCCGAACCCTAACCCTAACCCTTCCCCGAAGCCTGACCCTCAGCCGTCCCCTAATCCTTAACCGTACGCTAACACTAACACGCGCCCTCACACGTACGCTCCCCCTAAAGCGTTGTCGTACCCTCACGTGGACCCTAAACCGTCCCCGTCCCCTAACCCTAGCCCGAACCCTAACTCTAACCCTTCCCCGAAGCCTGACCCTCAGCCGTCCCCTAATCCTAACCCGTACGCTAACACTAACCCGCGCCCTCACACGTACGCTCCCCGTAACGCGTTGTCGTACCCTCACCTGGACCCTAAACCGTCCCCGTCCCCTAACCCTAACCCTAGCCCGAACCTTCACCCTAACCCTTCCCCGAAGCCTGACCCTCACCCGTCCCCTAATCCTAACCCGTACGCTAACACTAACCCGCGCCCTCACACGTACGCTCCCCCTAAAGCGTTGTCTTACCCTCACCTGGACCCTAAACCGTCCCCGTCCCCTAACCCTAACCCTAGCCCGAACCCTAACCCTAACCCTTCCCCAAAGCCTGACCCTCACCCGTCCCCTAATCCTAACCCGTACGCTAACACTAACCCGCGCCCTCACACGTACGCTCCCCCTAAAGCGTTGTCGTACCCTCACCTGGACCCTAAACCGTCCCCGTCCCCTAACCCTAACCCTAGCCCGAACCCTAACCCTAACCCTTCCCCGAAGCCTGACCCTCAGCCGTCCCCTAATCGTAACCCGTACGCTAACACTAACCCGCGCCCTTACACGTACGCTCCCCCTAAAGCGTTGTCGTACCCTCACCTGGACCCTAAACCGTCCCCGTCCCCTAACCCTAACCCTAGCCCGAACCCTAACCCTAACCCTTCCCGAAGCCTGACCCTCACCCGTGCCCTAATCCTAACCCGTACGCTAACACTAACCCGCGCCCTCACATGTACGCTCCCCCTAAAGCGTTTTCGTACCCTCACCTGGACCCTAAACCGTCCCCGTCCCCTAACCCTAAACCTAGCCCGAACCCTAACCCTAACCCTTCCCCGAAGCCTGACCCTCACCCGTCCCCTAATCCTAACCCGTACGCTAACACTAACCCGCGCCCTCACACGTACGCTCCCCCTAAAGCGTTGTCGTACCCTCACCTGAACCCTAAACCGTCCCTGTCCCCTAACCCTAACCCTAGCCCGAACCCTAACCCTAACCCTTCCCTGAACCCTGACCCTCACCCGTCCACTAATCCTAACCCGTACGCTAACACTAACCCGCGCCCTCACACGTACGCTCCCCCTAAAGCGTTGTCGTACCCTCACCTGGACCCTAAACCGTCCCCGTCCTCTAACCCTAACCCTAGCCCGAACCCTAACCCTAACCCTTCCCCGAAGCCTGACCCTCACCCGTCCCCTAATCCTAACCCGTACGCTAACACTAACCCGCGCCCTCACACGTACGCTCCCCCTAAAGCGTTGTCGTACCCTCACGTGGACCCTAAACCGTCCCCGTCCCCTAACCCTAGCCCGAACCCTAACTCTAACCCTTCCCCGAAGCCTGACCCTCAGCCGTCCCCTAATCCTAACCCGTACGCTAACACTAACCCGCGCCCTCACACATATGCTCCCCCTAAAACGTTGTCGTACCCTCACCTGGACCCTAAACCGTCCCCGTCCCCTAACCCTAACCCTAGCCCGAACCCTAACCCTAACCCTTCCCCGAAGCCTGACACTCACCCGTCCCCTAATCCTAACCCGTACGCTAACACTAACCCGCGCCCTCACACGTACGCTCCCCCTAAAGCGTTGTCGTACCCTCACCTGGACAGTAAACCGTCCCCGTCCCCTAACCCTAACCCTAGCCCGAACCCTAACCCTAACCCTTCCCCGAAGCCTGACCCCCACCCGTCCCCTAATCGTAACCCGTACGCTAATACTAACCCGCGGCCTTACACGTACGCTCCCCCTAAAGCGTTGTCGTACCCTCACCTGGACCCTAAACCGTCCCCGTCCCCTAACCCTAACCCTAGCCCGAACCCTAAGCCTAACCCTTCCCCGAAGCCTGACCCTCACCCGTGCCCTAATCCTAACCCGTACGCTAACACTAACCCGCGCCCTCACACGTACGCTCCCCCTAAAGCGTTGTCGTACCCTCACCTGGACCCTCAACCGTCCCCGTCCACTAACCCTAACCCTAGCCCGAACCCTAACCCTAACCCTTCCCCGAAGCCTGACCCTCACCCGTCCCCTAATCCTAACCCGTACACTAACACTAACACGCGCCCTCACACGTACGCTCCCCCTAAAGCGTGGTCGTACCCTCACCTGAACCCTAAACCGTCCCTGTCCCCTAACCCTAACCCTAGCCCGAACCCTAACCCTAACCCTTCCCCGAACCCTGACCCTCACCCGTCCCCTAATCCTAACCCGTACGCTAACACTAACCCGCGCGTCACACATATGCTCCCCCTAAAGCGTTGTCATACCCTCACCTGGACCCTAAACCGTCCCCGTCCCCTAACCCTAACCCTAGCCCGAACCCTAACCCTAACCCTTCCCCGAAGCCTGACCCTCACCCGTCCCCTAATCCTAACCCGTACGCTAACACTAACCCGCGCCCTCACACGTACGCTCCCCCTAAAGCGTTGTCGTACCCTCACCTGGACCCTAAACCGTCCCCGTCCCCTAACCCTAACCCTAGCCCGAACCCTAACCCTAACCCTTCCCCGAAGCCTGACCCTCAGCCGTCCCCTAATCGTAACCCGTACGCTAACACTAACCCACGCCCTTACACGTACGCTCCCCCTAAAGCGTTGTCGTACCCTCACCTGGACCCTAAACCGTCCCCGTCCCCTAACCCTAACCCTAGCCCGAACCCTAACCCTAACCCTTCCCTGAACCCTGACCCTCACCCGTCCCCTAATCCTAACCCGTACGCTAACACTAACCCGCGCCCTCACACGTACGCTCCCCCTAAAGCGTTGTCGTACCCTCACCTGGACCCTAAACCGTCCCCGTCCGCCAACCCTAACCCTAGCCCGAACCCTAACCCTAACCCTTCCCCGAAGCCTGACCCTCACCCGTCCCCTAATCCTAACCCGTACGCTAACACTAACCCGCGCCCTCACACGTACGCTCCCCCTAAAGCGTTGTCGTACCCTCACCTGGACCCTAAACCGTCCCCGTCCCCTAACCCTAACCCTAGCCCGAACCCTAACCCTAACCCTTCCCCGAAGCCTGACCCCCACCCGTTCCCTAATCCTAACCCGTACGCTAACACTAACCCGCGCCCCCACACGTACGCTCCCCCTAAAGCGTTGTCGTACCCTCACCTGGACCCTAAACCGTCCCCGTCCCCTAACCCTAACCCTAGCCCGAACCGTAACCTTAACCCTTCCCCGAAGCCTGACCCTCAGCCGTCCCCTAATCCTAAACCGTACGCTAACACTAACCAACGCCCTCACACGTACGCTCCCCCTAAAGCGTTGTCGTACCCTCACCTGGACCCTAAACCGTCCCCGTCCCCTAACCCTAACCCTAGCCCGAACCCTAACCATAACCCTTCCCTGAAGCCTGACCCTCACCCGTCCCCTAATCCTAACACGCGCCCTCACACGTACGCTCCCCCTAAAGCGTTGTCGTACCCTCACCTGGACCGTAAACCGTCCCCGTCCCCTAACCCTAACCCTAGCCCGAACCCTAACCCTAACCCTTCTCCGAAGACTGACCCTCAGCCGTCCCCTAATCGTAACCCGTACGCTAACACTAACCCGCGCCCTCACACGTACGCTCCCCCTAAAGCGTTGTCGTACCCTCACCTGGACCCTAAACCGTCCCCGTCCCCTAACCCTAACCCTAGCCCGAACCCTAACCCTAACCCTTCCCCGAAGCCTGACCCTCAGCCGTCCCCTAATCCTAACCCGTACGCTAACACTAACCAACGCCCTCACACGTACGCTCCCCCTAAAGCGTTGTCGTACCCTCACCTGGACCCTAAACCGTCCCCGTCCCCTAACCCTAACCCTAGCCCGAACCCTAACCCTAACCCTTCCCGGAAGCCTGACCTCACCCGTCCCCTAATCCTAACCCGTACGCTAACACTAACCCGCGCCCTCACACGTACGCTCCCCCTAAAGCGTTGTCGTACCCTCACCTGGACCCTAAACCGTCCCCGTCCCCTAACCCTAACCCTAGCCCGAACCCTAACCCTAACCCTTCCCCGAAGCCTGACCCTCACCCGTCCCCTAATCGTAACCCGTACGCTAACACTAACCCGCGCCCTCACACGTACGCTCCCCCTAAAGCGTTGTCGTACCCTCACCTGGACCCTAAACCGTCCCCGTCCCCTAACCCTAACCCTAGCCCGAACCCTAACCCTAACCCTTCCCCGAAGCCTGACCCTCAGCCGTCCCCTAATCCTAACCCGTACGCTAACACTAACCAACGCCCTCACACGTACGCTCCCCCTAAAGCGTTGTCGTACCCTCACCTGGACCCTAAACCGTCCCCGTCCCCTAACCCTAACCCTAGCCCGAACCCTAACCCTAACCCTTCCCGGAAGCCTGACCTCACCCGTCCCCTAATCCTAACCCGTACGCTAACACTAACCCGCGCCCTCACACGTACGCTCCCCCTAAAGCGTTGTCGTACCCTCACCTGGACCCTAAACCGTCCCCGTCCCCTAACCCTAACCCTAGCCCGAACCCTAACCCTAACCCTTCCCCGAAGCCTGACCCTCACCCGTCCCCTAATCCTAACCCGTACGCTAACACTAACCCGCGCCCTCACACGTACGCTCCCCCTAAAGCGTTGTCGTACCCTCACCTGGACCCTAAACCGTCCCCGTCCCCTAACCCTAACCCTAGCCCGAACCCTAACCCTAACCCTTCCCCGAAGCCTGACCCTCACCCGTCCCCTAATCCTAACCCGTACGCTAACACTAACCCACGCCCTCACACGTACGCTCCCCCTAAAGCGTTGTCGTACCCTCACATGGACCCTAAACCGTCCCCGTCCCCAACCCTAACCCTAGCCCGAACCCTAACCCTAACCCTTCCCCGAAGCCTGACCCTCACCCGTCCCCTAATCTTAACCCGTACGCTAACACTAACCCGCGCCCTCACACGTACGCTCCCCCTAAAGCGTTGTCGTACCCTCACCTGGACCCTAAACCGTCCCCGTCCCCTAACCCTAACCCTAGCCCGAACCCTAACCCTAACCCTTCCCCGAAGCCTGACCCTCACCCGTCCCCTAATCCTAACCCGTACGCTAACACTAACCCGCGCCCTCACACGTACGCTCCCACTAAAGCGTTGTCGTACCCTCACCTGGACCCTAAACCGTCCCCGTCCCCTAACCCTAACCCTAACCCTAGCCCGAACCCTAAACCTAACCCTTCCCCGAAGCCTGACCCTCAGCCGTCCCCTAATCCTAACCCGTACGCTAACACTAACCCGCGCCCTCACACGTACGCTCCCCCTAAAGCGTTGTCGTACCCTCACCTGGACCCTAAACCATCCCCGTCCCCTAACCCTAACCCTAGCCCGAACCCTAACCCTAACCCTTCCCCGAAGCCTGACCCTCACCCGTCCCCTAATCCTAACCCGTACGCTAACACTAACCCGCGCCCTCACACGTACGCTCCACCTAAAGCGTTGCCGTACCCTCACCTGGACCCTAAACTGTCCCCGGCCCCTAACCCTAACCCTAGCCCGAACCCTAACCCTAACCCTTCCCCAAAGCCTGACCCTCAGCCGTGCCCTAATCCTAACCCGTACGCTAACACTAACCAACGCCCTCACACGTACGCTCCCCCTAAAGCGTTGTCGTACCCTCACCTGGACCCTAAACCGTCCCCGTCCCCTAACCCTAACCCTAGCCCGAACCCTAACCCTAACCCTGCCCCGAAGCCTTAATCTCACCCGGCCCCTAATCCTAACCCGTACACTAACACTAACCCGCGCCCTCACACGTACGCTCCCCCTAAAGCGTTGTCGTACCCTCACCTGGACCCTAAACCGTCCCCGTCCCCTAACCCTAACCCTAGCCCGAACCCTAACCCTAACCCTTCCCCGAAGCCTGACCCTCAGCCGTCCCCTAATCCTTAACCGTACGCTAACACTAACACACGCCCTCACACGTACGCTCCCCCTAAAGCGTTGTCGTACCCTCACGTGGACCCTAAACCGTCCCCGTCCCCTAACCCTAGCCCGAACCCTAACCCTAACCCTTCCCCGAAGCCTGACCCTCAGCCGTCCCCTAATCCTAACCCGTACGCTAACACTAACCCGCGCCCTCACACGTACGCTCCCCGTAACGCGTTGTCGTACCCTCACCTGGACCCTAAACCGTCCCCGTCCCCTAACCCTAACCCTAGCCCGAACCTTCACCCTAACCCTTCCCCGAAGCCTGACCCTCACCCGTCCCCTAATCCTAACCCGTACGCTAACACTAACCCGCGCCCTCACACGTACGCTCCCCCTAAAGCGTTGTCTTACCCTCACCTGGACCCTAAACCGTCCCCGTCCCCTAACCCTAACCCTAGCCCGAACCCTAACCCTAACCCTTCCCCAAAGCCTGACCCTCACCCGTCCCCTAATCCTAACCCGTACGCTAACACTAACCCGCGCCCTCACACGTACGCTCCCCCTAAAGCGTTGTCGTACCCTCACCTGGACCCTAAACCGTCCCCGTCCCCTAACCCTAACCCTAGCCCGAACCCTAACCCTAACACTTCCCCGAAGCCTGACCCTCAGCCGTCCCCTAATCCTAACCCGTACGCTAACACTAACCCGCGCCCTCACACGTACGCTCCCCCTAAAGCGTTGTCGTACCCTCACATGGACCCTAACCGTCCCCATCCCCAACCCTAACCCTAGCCCGAACCCTAACCCTAACCCTTCCCCGAAGCCTGACCCTCACCCGTCCCCTAATCCTAACCCGTACGCTAACACTAACCAGCGCCCTCACACATATGCTCCCCCTAAAGCGTTGTCGTACCCTCACCTGGGCCCTAAACCGTCCCCGTCCCCTAACCCTAACCCTAGCCCGAACCCTAACCCTAACCCTTCCCCGAAGCCTGACCCTCACCCGTCCCCTAATCCTAACCCGTACGCTAACACTAACCCGCGCCCTCACACGTACGCTCCCCCTAAAGCGTTGTCGTACCCTCACCTGGACCATAAACCGTCCCCGTCCCCTAACCCTAACCCTAGCCCGAACCCTAACCCTAACCCTTCCCCGAAGCCTGACCCTCAGCCGTCCCCTAATCGTAACCCGTACGCTAACACTAACCCGCGCCCTTACACGTACGCTCCCCCTAAAGCGTTGTCGTACCCTCACCTGGACCCTAAACCGTCCCCGTCCCCTAACCCTAACCCTAGCCCGAACCCTAACCCTAACCCTTCCCCGAAGCCTGACCCTCACCCGTGCCCTAATCCTAACCCGTACGCTAACACTAACCCGCGCCCTCACATGTACGCTCCCCCTAAAGCGTTGTCGTACCCTCACCTGGACCCTAAACCGTCCCCGTCCCCTAACCCTAAACCTAGCCCGAACCCTAACCCTAACCCTTCCCCGAAGCCTGACCCTCACCCGTCCCCTAATCCTAACCCGTACACTAACACTAACCCGCGCCCTCACACGTACGCTCCCCCTAAAGCGTTGTCGTACCCTCACCTGAACCCTAAACCGTCCCTGTCCCCTAACCCTAACCCTAGCCCGAACCCTAACCCTAACCCTTCCCTGAACCCTGACCCTCACCCGTCCCCTAATCCTAACCCGTACGCTAACACTAACCCGCGCCCTCACACGTACGCTCCCCCTAAAGCGTTGTCGTACCCTCACCTGGACCCTAAACCGTCCCCGTCCTCTAACCCTAACCCTAGCCCGAACCCTAACCCTAACCCTTCCCCGAAGCCTGACCCTCACCCGTCCCCTAATCCTAACCCGTACGCTAACACTAACCCGCGCCCTCACACGTACGCTCCCCCTAAAGCGTTGTCGTACCCTCACCTGGACCCTAAACCGTCCCCGTCCCCTAACCCTAACCCTACCCCGAACCCTAACCCTAACCCTTCCCCGAAGCCTGACCCCCACCCGTTCCCTAATCCTAACTCGTACGGTAACACTAACCCGCGCCCCCACACGTACGCTCCCCCTAAAGCGTTGTCGTACCCTCACCTGGACCCTAAACCGTCCCCATCCCCTAACCCTAACCCTAGCCCGAACCCTAAACCTAACCCTTCCCGGAAGCCTGACCCTCACCCGTCCCCTAATCCTAACCCGTACGCTAACACTAACCCGCGCCCTCACACGTACGCTCCCCCTAAAGCGTTGTCGTACCCTCACCTGGACCCTAAACCGTCCCCGTCCCCTAACCCTAACCCTAGCCCGAACCCTAACCCTAACCCTTCCCCGAAGCCTGACCCTCAGCCGTCCCCTAATCCTAACCCGTACGCTAACACTAACCCGCGCCCTCACACATATGCTCCCCCTAAAACGTTGTCGTACCCTCACCTGGACCCTAAACCGTCCCCGTCCCCTAACCCTAACCCTAGCCCGAACCCTAACCCTAACCCTTCCCCGAAGCCTGACACTCACCCGTCCCCTAATCCTAACCCGTACGCTAACACTAACCCGCGCCCTCACACGTACGCTCCCCCTAAAGCGTTGTCGTACCCTCACCTGGACAGTAAACCGTCCCCGTCCCCTAACCCTAACCCTAGCCCGAACCCTAACCCTAACCCTTCCCCGAAGCCTGACCCCCACCCGTCCCCTAATCGTAACCCGTACGCTAATACTAACCCGCGGCCTTACACGTACGCTCCCCCTAAAGCGTTGTCGTACCCTCATCTGGACCCTAAACCGTCCCCGTCCCCAAACCCTAACCCTAGCCCGAACCCTAAGCCTAACCCTTCCCCGAAGCCTGACCCTCACCCGTGCCCTAATCCTAACCCGTACGCTAACACTAACCCGCGCCCTCACACGTACGCTCCCCCTAAAGCGTTGTCGTACCCTCACCTGGACCCTCAACCGTCCCCGTCCACTAACCCTAACCCTAGCCCGAACCCTAACCCTAACCCTTCCCCGAAGCCTGACCCTCACCCGTCCCCTAATCCTAAGCCGTACACTAACACTAACACGCGCCCTCACACGTACGCTCCCCCTAAAGCGTTGTCGTACCCTCACCTGAACCCTAAACCGTCCCTGTCCCCTAACCCTAACCCTAGCCCGAACCCTAACCCTAACCCTTCCCCGAACCCTGACCCTCACCCGTCCCCTAATCCTAACCCTTACGCTAACACTAACCCGCGCGTCACACATATGCTCCCCCTAAAGCGTTGTCGTACCCTCACCTGGACCCTAAACCGTCCCCGTCCCCTAACCCTAACCCTAGCCCGAACCCTAACCCTAACCCTTCCCCGAAGCCTGACCCTCACCCGTCCCCTAATCCTAACCCGTACGCTAACACTAACCCGCGCCCTCACACGTACGCTCCCCCTAAAGCGTTGTCGTACCCTCACCTGGACCCTAAACCGTCCCCGTCCCCTAACCCTAACCCTAGCCCGAACCCTAACCCTAACCCTTCCCCGAAGCCTGACCCTCACCCGTCCCCTAATCCTAACCCGTACGCTAACACTAACCCGTGCCCTCACACGTATGCTCCCCCTAAAGCATTGTCGTACCCTCACCTGGACCCTAAACCGTCCCCGTCCCCTAACCCTAACCCTAGCCCGAACCCTAACCCTAGCCCTTCCCCGAAGCCTGACCCCCACCCGTCCCCTAATCCTAACCCGTACGCTAACACTAACCTGCGCCCTCACACGTACGCTCCCCCTAAAGCGTTGTCGTACCCTCACCTGGACCCTAAAGCGTCCCCGTCCCCTAACTCTAACCCTAGCCCGAACCCTAACCTTAACCCTTCCCCGAAGCCTGACCCTCAGCCGTCCCCTAATCCTAAACCGTACGCTAACACTAACCCGCGCCCTCACACGTACGCTACCCCTAAAGCGTTGTCGTACCCTCACCTGGACCGTAAACCGTCCCCGTCCCCTAACCCTAACCCTAGCCCGAACCCTAACCCTAACCCTTCTCCGAAGCCTGACCCTCACCCGTCCCCTAATCCTAACCCGCGCCCTCACACGTACGCTCCCCCTAAAGCGTTGTCGTACCCTCACCTGGACCCTAAAGCGTCCCCGTCCCCTAACTCTAACCCTAGCCCGAACCCTAACCTTAACCCTTCCCCGAAGCCTGACCCTCAGCCGTCCCCTAATCCTAACCCGTACGCTAACACTAACCCGCGCCCTCACACGTACGCTCCCCCTAAAGCGTTGTCGTACCCTCACCTGGACCCTAAACCGTCCCCGTCCCCTAACCCTAACCCTAGCCCGAACCCTAACCCTAACCCTTCCCCGAAGCCTGACCCTCAGCCGTCCCCTAATGCTAACCCGTACGCTAACACTAACCCGCGCCCTCACACGTACGCTCCCCCTAAAGCGTTGTCGTACCCTCACCTGGACCCTAAACCGTCCCCGTCCCCTAACCCTAACCCTAGCCTGAACCCTAACCCTAACCCTTCCCCGAAGCCTGACCCTCAGCCGTCCCCTAATCCTAACCCGTACGCTAACACTAACCCGCGCCCTCACACGTACGCTCCCCCTAAAGCGTTGTCGTACCCTCACCTGGACCCTAAACCCTCCCCGTCCCCTAACCCTAACCCTAGCCCGAACCCTAACCCTAACCCTTCCCCGAAGCCTGACCCTCACCCGTCCCCTAATCCTAACCCGTACGCTAACACTAACCCGCGCCCTCACACGTACGCTCCCCCTAAAGCGTTTTCGTACCCTCACCTGGAGCCTAAACCGTCCCCGTCCCCTAACCCTAACCCTAGCCCGAACCCTAACCCTAACCCTTCCCCGAAGCCTGACCCTCACCCGTCCCCTAATCCTAAACCGTACGCTAACACTAAACCGCGCGCTCACACGTATGCTCCCCCTAAAGCGTTGTCGTACCCTCACCTGGACCCTAAACCGTCCCTGTCCCCTAACCCTAACCCTAGCCCGAACCCTAACCCTAAACCTTCCCCGAAGCCTGACCCTCACGCGTCCCCTAATCCTAACCCATACGCTAACACTAAACGGCGCGCTCACACGTATGCTCCCCCTAAAGCGTTGTCGTACCCTCACCTGGACCCTAAACCGTCCCCGTCCCCTAACCCTAACCCTAGCCCGAACCCTAACCCTAAACCTTCCCCGAAGCCTGACCCTCAGCCGTCCCCTAATCCTAACCCGTACGCTAACACTAACCCGCGCCCTCACCCATACGCTCCCCCTAAATCGTTGTCGTACCCTCACCTGGACCCTAAACCGTCCCCGTCCCCTAACCCTAACCCTAGCCCGAACCCTAACCCTAACCCTTCCCCGAAGCCTGACCCTCAGCCGTCCCCTAATCCTAAACCGTACGCTAACACTAACCCGCGCCCTCACACGTACGCTCCCCCTAAAGCATTGTCGTACCCTCACCTGGACCCTAAACCGTCCCCGTCCCCTAAGCCTAACCCTAGCCCGAACCCTTACCTTAATCCTTCCCCGAAGCCTGACCCTCATCCGTCCCCTAATCCTAACCCGTACGCTAACACTAACCCGCGCCCTCACACGTACGCTCCCCCTAAAGCGTTGTCGTACCCTCACATGGACCCTAAACAGTCCCCGTCCCCAACCCTAACCCTAGCCCGAACCGTAACCCTAACCCTTCCCGAAAGCCTGACCCTCACCCGTCCCCTAATCCTAACCCGTACGCTAACACTAACCCGCGCCCTCACACGTACGCTCCCCCTAAAGCGTTGTCGTACCCTCACCTGGACCCTAAACCGTCCCCGTCCCCTAACCCTAACCCTAGCCCGAACCCTAACCCTAACCCTTCCCCGAAGCCTGACCCTCACCCGTCCCCTAATCCTAACCTGTACGCTAACACTAACCCGCGCCCTCACACGTACGCTCCCCCTAAAGCATTGTCGTACCCTCACCTGGACCCTAAACCGTCCCCGTCCCCTAACCCTAACCCTAGCCCGAACCCTAACCTTAATCCTTCCCCGAAGCCTGACCCTCAGCCGTCCCCTAATCCTAACCCGTACGCTAAGACTAACCCACGCCCTCACACGTACGCTCCCCCTAAAGCGGTGTCGTACCCTCACATGGACCCTAAACCGTCCCCGTCCCCAACCCTAACCCTAGCCCGAACCCTAACCCTAACCCTTCCCGGAAGCCTGACCCTCACCCGTCCCCTAATCCTAACCCGTACGCTAACACTAACCCGCGCCCTCACACGTACGCTCCCCCTATAGCGTTGTCGTACCCTCACCTGGACCCTAAACCGTCCCCGTCCCCTAACCCTAACCCTGGCCCGAACCCTAACCCTAACCCTTCCCCGAAGCCTGACCCTCACCCGTCCCCTAATCCTAACCTGTACGCTAACACTAACCCGCGCCCTCACACGTACGCTCCCCCTAAAGCGTTGTCGTACCCTCACCTGGACCCTAAACCGTCCCCGTCCCCTAACCCTAACCCTAGCCCGAACCCTAACCTTAATCCTTCCCCGAAGCCTGACCCTCAGCCGTCCCCTAATCCTAACCCGTACGCTAACACTAACCCGCGCCCTCACACGTACGCTCCCACTAAAGCGTTGTCGTACCCTCACATGGACCCTAAACCGTCCCCGTCCCCAACCCTAACCCTAGCCCGAACCCTAACCCTAACCCTTCCCGGAAGCCTGACCCTCACCCGTCCCCTAATCCTAACCCGTACGCTAACACTAACCAGCGCCCTCACACGTACGCTCCCCCTAAAGCGTTGTCGTACCCTCACCTGGACCCTAAACCGTCCCCGTCCCCTAACCCTAGCCCGAACCCTAACCCTTCCCCGAAGCCTGACCCTCAGCCTTCCCCTAATCCTAACCCGTACGCTAACACTAACACACGCCCTCACACGAACGCTCCCCCTAAATCGTTGTCGTACCCTCACCTGGACCCTAAACTGTCCCCGTCCCCAACCCTAACCCTAGCCCGAACCCTAACCCTTCCCCGAAGCCTGACCCTCAGCCGTCCCCTAATCCTAACCCGTACGCTAACACTAACCCGCGCCCTCACACGTACGCTCCTCCTAAAGCGTTGTCGTACCCTCACCTGGACCCTAAACCGTCCCCGTCCCCTAACCCTAACCCTAGTCCGAACCCTAACCCTAACCCTTCCCCGAAGCCTGACCCTCACCCGTCACCTAATCCTAACCCGTACCCTAACACTAACCCGCGCCCTCACACGTACGCTCCCCCTAAAGCGTTGTCGTACCCTCACCTGGACCCTAAACCGTCCCCGTCCCCTAACCCTAACCCTAGCCCGAACCCTAACCCTAACCCTTCTCCGAAGCCTGACCCTCACCCGTCCCCTAATCCTAACACGTACGCTAACACTAACCCGCGCCCTCACACGTATGCTCCCCCTAAAGCGTTGTCGTACCCTCACCTGGACCCTAAACCGTCCCTGTCCCCTAACCCTAACCCTAGCCCGAACCCTAACCCTAACCCTTCCCCGAAGCCTGACCCCCACCCGTCCCCTAATCCTAACCCGTACGCTAACACTAACCCGCGCCCTCACACGTACGCTCCCCCTAAAGCGTTGTCGTACCCTCACCTGGACCCTAAACCGTCCCCGTCCCCTAACCCTAACCCTAGCCCGAACCCTAACCCTAACACTTCCCCGAAGCCTGACCCTCAGCCGTCCCCTAATCCTAAACCGTACGCTAACACTAACCCGCGCCCTCACACGTACGCTCCCCCTAAAGCGTTGTCGTACCCTCACCTGGACCCTAAACCGTCCCCGTCCCCTAACCCTAACCCTAGCCCGAACCCTAAACCTAACCCTTCCCCGACCCTGACCCTCACCCGTCCCGTAATCCTAACCCGTACGCTAACATTAACCCGCGCCCTCACACGTACGCTCCCCCAAAGCGTTGTCGTACCCTCACCTGGACCCTAAACCGTCCCCGTCCCCTAACCCTAACCCTAGCCCGAACCCTAACCTTAACCCTTCCCCGAAGCCTGACCGTCAGCAGTCACCTAATCCTAACCCGTACGCTAACACTAACCCGCGCCCTCACACGTACGCTCCCCCTAAAGCGTTGTCGTACCCTCACATGGACCCTAAACCGTCCCCGTCCCCAACCCTAACCCTAGCCCTAACCCTAACCCTAACCCTTCCCCGAAGCCTGACCCTCACCCGTCCCCTAATCCTAACCCGTACGCTAACACTAACCCGCGCCCTCACACGTACGCTCCCCCTAAAGCGTTGTCGTACCCTCACCTGGACCCTAAACCGTCCCCGTCCCCTAACCCTAACCCTAGCCCGAACCCTAACCCTAACCCTTCCCCGAAGCCTGACCCTCACCCGTCCCCTCATCCTAACCTGTACGCTAACACTAACCCGCGCCCTCACACGTACGCTCCCCCTAAAGCGTTGTCGTACCCTCACCTGGACCCTAAACCGTCCCCGTCCCCTAACCCTAACCCTAGCCCGAACCCTAACCCTAACCCTTCCCCGAAGCCTGACCCTCAGCCGTCCCCTAATCCTAAACCGTACGCTAACACTAACCCGCGCCCTCACACGTACGCTCCCCCTAAAGCGTTGTCGTACCCTCACCTGGACCCTAAACCGTCCCCGTCCCCTAACCCTAACCCTAGCCCGAACCCTAACCCTAACCCTTCCCCGAAGCCTGACCCTCACCCGTCCCCTAATCCTAACCCGTACGCTAACACTAACCCGCGCCCTCACACGTACGCTCCCCCTAAAGCGTTGTCGTACCCTCACCTGGACCCTAAACCGTCCCCGTCCCCTAACCCTAACCCTAGCCCGAACCCTAACCTTAATCCTTCCCCGAAGCCTGACCCTCAGCCGTCCCCTAATCCTAACCCGCACGCTAACACTAACCCGCGCCCTCACACGTACGCTCCCCCTAAAGCGTTGTCGTACCCTCACCTGGACCCTACACCGTCCCCATCCCCTAACCCTAGCCCGAACCCTAACCCTAACCCTTCCCCGAAGCCTGACCCTCAGCCTTCCCCTAATCCTAACCCGTACGCTAACACTAACCCGCGCCCTCACACGAACGCTCCCCCTAAATCGTTGTCGTACCCTCACCTGGACCCTAAACTGTCCCCGTCCCCAACCCTAACCCTAGCCCGAACCCTAACCCTAACCCTTCCCCGAAGCCTGACCCTCAGCCGTCCCCTAATCCTAAACCGTACGCTAACACTAACCCACGCGCTCACACGTACGCTCCCCCTAAAGCGTTGTCGTACCCTCACCTGGACCCTAAACCGTCCCCGTCCCCTAACCCTAACCCTAGCCCGAACCCTAACCCTAAACCTTCCCCGAAGCCTGACCCTCACCCGTCCCCTAATCCTAACCCGTACGCTAACACTAACCCGCGCCCTCACACGTACGCTCCCCCTAAAGCGTTGTCGTACCCTCACCTGGACCCTAAACCGTCCCTGTCCCCTAACCCTAACCCTAGCTCGAAACCTAACCCTAACCCTTCCCCGAAGCCTGACCCCCACCCGTCCCCTAATCCTAACCCGTACGCTAACACTAACCAGCGCCCTCACATGTACGCTCCCCCTAAAGCGTTGTCGTACCCTCACCTGGACCCTAAACCGTCCCCGTCCCCTAACCCTAACCCTAGCCTGAACCCTAACCCTAACCCTTACCCGAAGCCTGACCCTCAGCCGTCCCCTAATCCTAACCCGTACGCTAACACTAACCCGCGCCCTCACACGTACGCTCCCCCTAAAGCGTTGTCGTACCCTCACCTGGACCCTAAACCGTCCCCTAACCCTAACCCTAACCGTAGCCCGAACCCTAACCCTAACCCTTCCCCGAAGCCTGACCCTCACCCGTCCCCTAATCCTAACCCGTACGCTAACACTAATCCGCGCCCTCACACGTACGCTCCCCCTAAAGCGTTGTCGTACCCTCACCTGGACCCTAAACCGTCCCCGTCCCCTAACCCTAACCCTAGCCCGAACCCTAACCTTAATCCTTCCCCGAAGCCTGACCCTCAGCCGTCCCCTAATCCTAACCCGTACGCTAACACTAACCCGCGCCCTCACACGTACGCTCCCCCTAAAGCGTTGTCGTACCCTCACCTGGACCCTAAACCGTCCCCGTCCCCAACCCTAACCCTAGCCCGAACCCTAACCCTAACCCTTCCCCGAAGCCTGACCCTCACCCGTCCCCTAATCCTAACCCGTACGCTAACACTAACCCGCGCCCTCACACGTACGCTCCCCCTAAAGCGTTGTCGTGCCCTCACCTGGACCCTAAACCGTCCCCGTCCCCTAACCCTAGCCCGAACCCTAACCCTAACCCTTCCCCGAAGCCTGACCCTCAGCCTTCCCCTAATCCTAACCCGTACGCTAACACTAACCCGCGTCCTCACACGAACGCTCCCCCTAAATCATTGTCGTACCCTCACCTGGACCCTAAACTGTCCCCGTCCCCAACCCTAACCCTAGCCCGAACCCTAACCCTAACCCTTCCCCAAAGCCTGACCCTCAGCCGTCCCCTAATCCTAACCCGTACGCTAACACTAACCCACGCCCTAACACGTACGCTCCCCTAAAGCGTTATCGTACCCTCACCTGGACCCTAAACCGTCCCCGTCCCCTAACCCTAACCCTAGCCGGAACCCTAACCCTAACCCTTCCCCGAAGCCTGACCCTCACCCGTCCCCTAATCCTAACCCATACGCTAACACTAACCCGTGCCCTCACACGTACGCTCCCCCTAAAGCGTTGTCGTACCCTCACCTGGACCCTAAACCGTCCCCGTCCCCTAACCCTAACCCTAGCCCGAACCCTCACCCTAACACTGCCCCAAAGCCTGACCCTCAGCCTTCCCCTAATCCTAACCCGTACGCTAACACTAACACGCGCCCTCACACGAACGCTCCCCCTAAAGCGTTGTCGTACCCTCACCTGGACCCTAAACTGTCCCCGTCCGCAACCCTAACCCTAGCCCGAACCCTAACCCTAACCCCTCCCCGAAGCCTGACCCTCAGCCGTCCCCTAATCCTAAACCGTACGCTAACACTAACCCACGCGCTCACACGTACGCTCCCCCTAAAGCATTGTCGTACCCTCACCTGGACCCTAAACCGTCCCCGTCCCCTAACCCTAAACCTAGCCCGAACCCTAACCCTAAACCTTCCCCGAAGCCTGACACTCACCCGTCCCCTAATCCTAACCCGTACGCTAACACTAACCCGCGCCCTCACACGTACGCTCCCCCTAAAGCGTTGTCGTACCCTCACCTGGACCCTAAACCGTCCCCGTCCCCTAACCCTAACCGTAGCCCGAACCCTAACCCTAACCCTTCCCCGAAGCCTGACCCCCACCCGTCCCCTAATCCTAACCCGTACGCTAACACTAACCAGCGCCCTCACATGTACGCTCCCCCTAAAGCGTTGTCGTACCCTCACCTGGACCCTAAACCGTCCCCGTCCCCTAACCCTAACCCTAGCCTGAACCCTAACCCTAACCCTTCCCCGAAGCCTGACCCTCAGCCGTCCCCTAATCCTAACCCGTACGCTAACACTAACCCGCGCCCTCACACGTACGCTCCCCCTAAAGCGTTGTCGTACCCTCACCTGGACCCTAAACCGTCCCCTAACCCTAACCCTAACCGTAGCCCGAACCGTAACCATAACCCTTCCCCGAAGCCTGACCCTCACCCGTACCCTAATCCTAACCCGTACGCTAACACTAACCCGCGCCCTCACACGTACACTCCCCCTAAAGCGTTGTCGTACCCTCACCTGGACCCTAAACCGTCCCCGTCCCCTAACCCTAACCCTAGCCCGAACCCTAACCTTAATCCTTCCCCGAGGCCTGACCCTCAGCCGTCCCCTAATCCTAACCCGTACGCTAACACTAACCCGCGCCCTCACACGTACGCTCCCCCTAAAGCGTTGTCGTACCCTCACCTGGACCCTAAACCGTCCCCGTCCCCAACCCTAACCCTAGCCCGAACCCTAACCCTAACCCTTCCCCGAAGCCTGACCCTCACCCGTCCCCTAATCCTAACCCGTACGCTAACACTAACCCGCGCCCTCACACGTACGCTCCCCCTAAAGCGTTGTCGTGCCCTCACCTGGACCCTAAACCGTCCCCATCCCCTAACCCTAGCCCGAACCCTAACCCTAACCCTTCCCCGAAGCCTGACCCTCACCCGTCCCCTAATCCTAACCCGTACGCTAACACTAACCCGCGCCCTCACACGTACGCTCCCCCTAACGCGTTGTCGTACCCTCACCTGGACCCTAAACCGTCCCCGTCCCCTAACCCTAACCCTAGCCCGAACCCTAACCCTAACCCTTCCCCGAAGCCTGACCCTCACCCGTACCCTAATCCTAACCCGTACGCTAACACTAACCCGCGCCCTCACACGTACGCTCCCCCTAAAGCGTTGTTGTTCCCTCACCTGGACCCTAAACCGTCCCCGTCCCCTAACCCTAACCCTAGCCCGAACCCTAACCCTAACCCTTCCCCGAAGCCTGACCCTCACCCGTCCCCTAATCCTAACCCGTACGCTAACACTAACCCGCGCCCTCACACGTACGCTCCCCCTAAAGCGTTGTCGTACCCTCACCTGGACCCTAAACCGTCCCCGTCCCCTAACCCTAACCCTAGCCCGAACCCTCACCCTAACCCTGCCCCAAAGCCTGACCCTCAGCCTTTCCCTAATCCTAACCCGTACGCTAACACTAACACGCGCCCTCACACGAACGCTCCCCCTAAATCGTTGTCGTACCCTCACCTGGACCCTAAACTGTCCCCGTCCGCAACCCTAACCCTAGCCCGAACCCTAACCCTAACCCTTCCCCGAAGCCTGACCCTCAGCCGTCCCCTAATCCTAAACCGTACGCTAACACTAACCCACGCGCTCACACGTACGCTCCCCCTAAAGCATTGTCGTACCCTCACCTGGACCCTAAACCGTCCCTGTCCCCTAACCCTAAACCTAGCCCGAACCCTAACCCTAAACCTTCCCCGAAGCCTGACCCTCACCCGTCCCCTAATCCTAACCCGTACGCTAACACTAACCCGCGCCCCCACACGTACGCTCCCCCTAAAGCGTTGTCGTACCCTCACCTGGACCCTAAACCGTCCCCGTCCCCTAACCCTAACCGTAGCCCGAACCCTAACCCTAACCCTTCCCCGAAGCCTGACCCCCACCCGTCCCCTAATCCTAACCCGTACGCTAACACTAATCAGCGCCCTCACATGTACGCTCCCCCTAAAGCGTTGTCGTACCCTCACCTGGACCCTAAACCGTCCCCGACCCCTAACCCTAACCCTAGCCTGAACCCTAACCCTAACCCTTCCCCGAAGCCTGACCCTCACCCGTCCCCTAATCCTAACCCGTACGCTAACACTAACCCGCGCCCTCACACGTACACTCCCCCTAAAGCGTTGTCGTACCCTCACCTGGACCCTAAACCGTCCCCGTCCCCTAACCCTAACCCTAGCCCGAACCCTAACCTTAATCCTTCCCCGAAGCCTGACCCTCAGCCGTCCCCTAATCCTAACCCGTACGCTAACACTAACCCGCGCCCTCACACGTACGCTCCCCCTAAAGCGTTGTCGTACCCTCACCTGGACCCTAAACCGTCCCCGTCCCCAACCCTAACCCTAGCCCGAACCCTAACCCTAACCCTTCCCCGAAGCCTGACCCTCACCCGTCCCCTAATCCTAACCCGTACGCTAACACTAACCCGCGCCCTCACACGTACGCTCCCCCTAAAGCGTTGTCGTACCCTCACCTGGACCCTAAACCGTCCCTGTCCCCTAACCCTAACCCTAGCTCGAAACCTAACCCTAACCCTTCCCCGAAGCCTGACCCCCACCCGTCCCCTAATCCTAACCCGTACGCTAACACTAACCAGCGCCCTCACATGTACGCTCCCCCTAAAGCGTTGTCGTACCCTCACCTGGACCCTAAACCGTCCCCGTCCCCTAACCCTAACCCTAGCCTGAACCCTAACCCTAACCCTTCCCCGAAGCCTGACCCTCAGCCGTCCCCTAATCCTAACCCGTACGCTAACACTAACCCGCGCCCTCACACGTACGCTCCCCCTAAAGCGTTGTCGTACCCTCACCTGGACCCTAAACCGTCCCCTAACCCTAACCCTAACCGTAGCCCGAACCCTAACCCTAACCCTTCCCCGAAGCCTGACCCTCACCCGTCCCCTAATCCTAACCCGTACGCTAACACTAATCCGCGCCCTCACACGTACGCTCCCCCTAAAGCGTTGTCGTACCCTCACCTGGACCCTAAACCGTCCCCGTCCCCTAACCCTAACCCTAGCCCGAACCCTAACCTTAATCCTTCCCCGAAGCCTGACCCTCAGCCGTCCCCTAATCCTAACCCGTACGCTAACACTAACCCGCGCCCTCACACGTACGCTCCCCCTAAAGCGTTGTCGTACCCTCACCTGGACCCTAAACCGTCCCCGTCCCCTAACCCTAACCCTAGCCCGAACCCTAACCTTAATCCTTCCCCGAAGCCTGACCCTCAGCCTTCCCCTAATCCTAACCCGTACGCTAACACTAACCCGCGTCCTCACACGAACGCTCCCCCTAAATCATTGTCGTACCCTCACCTGGACCCTAAACTGTCCCCGTCCCCAACCCTAACCCTAGCCCGAACCCTAACCCTAACCCTTCCCCAAAGCCTGACCCTCAGCCGTCCCCTAATCCTAACCCGTACGCTAACACTAACCCACGCCCTCACACGTACGCTCCCCTAAAGCGTTATCGTACCCTCACCTGGACCCTAAACCGTCCCCGTCCCCTAACCCTAACCCTAGCCGGAACCCTAACCCTAACCCTTCCCCGAAGCCTGACCCTCACCCGTCCCCTAATCCTAACCCATACGCTAACACTAACCCGTGCCCTCACACGTACGCTCCCCCTAAAGCGTTGTCGTACCCTCACCTGGACCCTAAACCGTCCCCGTCCCCTAACCCTAACCCTAGCCCGAACCCTCACCCTAACACTGCCCCAAAGCCTGACCCTCAGCCTTCCCCTAATCCTAACCCGTACGCTAACACTAACACGCGCCCTCACACGAACGCTCCCCCTAAAGCGTTGTCGTACCCTCACCTGGACCCTAAACTGTCCCCGTCCGCAACCCTAACCCTAGCCCGAACCCTAACCCTAACCCCTCCCCGAAGCCTGACCCTCAGCCGTCCCCTAATCCTAAACCGTACGCTAACACTAACCCACGCGCTCACACGTACGCTCCCCCTAAAGCATTGTCGTACCCTCACCTGGACCCTAAACCGTCCCCGTCCCCTAACCCTAAACCTAGCCCGAACCCTAACCCTAAACCTTCCCCGAAGCCTGACACTCACCCGTCCCCTAATCCTAACCCGTACGCTAACACTAACCCGCGCCCTCACACGTACGCTCCCCCTAAAGCGTTGTCGTACCCTCACCTGGACCCTAAACCGTCCCCGTCCCCTAACCCTAACCGTAGCCCGAACCCTAACCCTAACCCTTCCCCGAAGCCTGACCCCCACCCGTCCCCTAATCCTAACCCGTACGCTAACACTAACCAGCGCCCTCACATGTACGCTCCCCCTAAAGCGTTGTCGTACCCTCACCTGGACCCTAAACCGTCCCCGTCCCCTAACCCTAACCCTAGCCTGAACCCTAACCCTAACCCTTCCCCGAAGCCTGACCCTCAGCCGTCCCCTAATCCTAACCCGTACGCTAACACTAACCCGCGCCCTCACACGTACGCTCCCCCTAAAGCGTTGTCGTACCCTCACCTGGACCCTAAACCGTCCCCTAACCCTAAACCTAACCGTAGCCCGAACCGTAACCCTAACCCTTCCCCGAAGCCTGACCCTCACCCGTACCCTAATCCTAACCCGTACGCTAACACTAACCCGCGCCCTCACACGTACACTCCCCCTAAAGCGTTGTCGTACACTCACCTGGACCCTAAACCGTCCCCGTCCCCTAACCCTAACCCTAGCCCGAACCCTAACCTTAATCCTTCCCCGAAGCCTGACCCTCAGCCGTCCCCTAATCCTAACCCGTACGCTAACACTAACCCGCGCCCTCACACGTACGCTCCCCCTAAAGCGTTGTCGTACCCTCACCTGGACCCTAAACCGTCCCCGTCCCCAACCCTAACCCTAGCCCGAACCCTAACCCTAACCCTTCCCCGAAGCCTGACCCTCACCCGTCCCCTAATCCTAACCCGTACGCTAACACTAACCCGCGCCCTCACACGTACGCTCCCCCTAAAGCGTTGTCGTGCCCTCACCTGGACCCTAAACCGTCCCCATCCCCTAACCCTAGCCCGAACCCTAACCCTAACCCTTCCCCGAAGCCTGACCCTCACCCGTCCCCTAATCCTAACCCGTACGCTAACACTAACCCGCGCCCTCACACGTACGCTCCCCCTAACGCGTTGTCGTACCCTCACCTGGACCCTAAACCGTCCCCGTCCCCTAACCCTAACCCTAGCCCGAACCCTAACCCTAACCCTTCCCCGAAGCCTGACCCTCACCCGTACCCTAATCCTAACCCGTACGCTAACACTAACCCGCGCCCTCACACGTACGTTCCCCCTAAAGCGTTGTTGTTCCCTCACCTGGACCCTAAACCGTCCCCGTCCCCTAACCCTAACCCTAGCCCGAACCCTAACCCTAACCCTTCCCCGAAGCCTGACCCTCACACGTCCCCTAATCCTAACCCGTACGCTAACACTAACCCGCGCCCTCACACGTACGCTCCCCCTAAAGCGTTGTCGTACCCTCACCTGGACCCTAAACCGTCCCCGTCCCCTAACCCTAACCCTAGCCCGAACCCTCACCCTAACCCTGCCCCAAAGCCTGACCCTCAGCCTTTCCCTAATCCTAACCCGTACGCTAACACTAACACGCGCCCTCACACGAACGCTCCCCCTAAATCGTTGTCGTACCCTCACCTGGACCCTAAACTGTCCCCGTCCGCAACCCTAACCCTAGCCCGAACCCTAACCCTAACCCTTCCCCGAAGCCTGACCCTCAGCCGTCCCCTAATCCTAAACCGTACGCTAACACTAACCCACGCGCTCACACGTACGCTCCCCCTAAAGCATTGTCGTACCCTCACCTGGACCCTAAACCGTCCCTGTCCCCTAACCCTAAACCTAGCCCGAACCCTAACCCTAAACCTTCCCCGAAGCCTGACCCTCACCCGTCCCCTAATCCTAACCCGTACGCTAACACTAACCCGCGCCCTCACACGTACGCTCCCCCTAAAGCGTTGTCGTACCCTCACCTGGACCCTAAACCGTCCCCGTCCCCTAACCCTAACCGTAGCCCGAACCCTAACCCTAACCCTTCCCCGAAGCCTGACCCCCACCCGTCCCCTAATCCTAACCCGTACGCTAACACTAACCAGCGCCCTCACATGTACGCTCCCCCTAAAGCGTTGTCGTACCCTCACCTGGACCCTAAACCGTCCCCGTCCCCTAACCCTAACCCTAGCCTGAACCCTAACCCTAACCCTTCCCCGAAGCCTGACCCTCACCCGTCCCCTAATCCTAACCCGTACGCTAACACTAACCCGCGCCCTCACACGTACACTCCCCCTAAAGCGTTGTCGTACCCTCACCTGGACCCTAAACCGTCCCCGTCCCCTAACCCTAACCCTAGCCCGAACCCTAACCTTAATCCTTCCCCGAAGCCTGACCCTCAGCCGTCCCCTAATCCTAACCCGTACGCTAACACTAACCCGCGCCCTCACACGTACGCTCCCCCTAAAGTGTTGTCGTACCCTCACCTGGACCCTAAACCGTCCCCGTCCCCAACCCTAACCCTAGCCCGAACCCTAACCCTAACCCTTCCCCGAAGCCTGACCCTCACCCGTCCCCTAATCCTAACCCGTACGCTAACACTGACCCGCGCCCTCACACGTACGCTCCCCCTAAAGCGTTGTCGTGCCCTCACCTGGACCCTAAACCGTCCCCATCCCCTAACCCTAGCCCGAACCCTAACCCTAACCCTTCCCCGAAGCCTGACCCTCACCCGTCCCCTAATCCTAACCCGTACGCTAACACTAACCCGCGCCCTCACACGTACGCTCCCCCTAACGCGTTGTCGTACCCTCACCTGGACCCTAAACCGTCCCCGTCCCCTAACCCTAACCCTAGCCCGAACCCTCACCCTAACCCTTCCCCGAAGCCTGACACTCACCCGTACCCTAATCCTAACCCGTACGCTAACACTAACCCGCGCCCTCACACGTACGCTCCCCCTAAAGCGTTGTTGTTCCCTCACCTGGACCCTAAACCGTCCCCGTCCCCTAACCCTAACCCTAGCCCGAACCCTAACCCTAACCCTTCCCCGAAGCCTGACCCTCACCCGTCCCCTAATCCTAACCCGTACGCTAACACTAACCCGCGCCCTCACACGTACGCTCCCCCTAAAGCGTTGTCGTACCCTCACCTAGACCCTAAACCGTCCCCATCCCCTAACCCTAGCCCGAACCCTAACCCTAACCCTTCCCCGAAGCCTGACCCTCAGCCTTCCCCTAATCCTAACCCGTACGCTAACACTAACCCGCGCCCTCACACGAATGCTCCCCCTAAATCGTTGCCGTACCCTCACCTGGACCCTAAACTGTCCCCGTCCCCAACCCTAACCCTAGCCCGAACCCTAACCCTAACACTTCCCCGAAGCCTGACCTTCAGCCGTCCCCTAATCCTAACCCGTACGCTAACACTAACCCGCGCCCTCACACGTACGCTCCCCCTAAAGCGTTGTCGTACCCTCACCTGGACCCTAAACCGTCCCCGTCCCCTAACCCTAACCCTAGCCCGAACCCTAACCCTAACCCTTCCCCGAAGCCTGACCCTCACCCGTCCCCTAATCCTAACCCGTACGCTAACACTAACCCGCGCCCTCACACGTACGCTCCCACTAAAGCGTTGTCGTACCCTCACCTGGACCCTAAACCGTCCCCGTCCCCTAACCCTAACCGTAGCCCGTACCCTAACCCTAACCCTTCCCCGAAGCCTGACCCTCAGCCGTCCCCTAATCCTAACCCGTACGCTAACACTAACCCGCGCCCTCACACGTACGCTCCCCGTAAAACGTTGTCGTACCCTCATCTGGACCCTAAACTGTCCCCGTCCCCAACCCTAACCCTAGCCCGAACCCTAACCCTAACCCTTCCCCGAAGCCTGACCCTCAGCCGTCCCCTAATCCTAACCCGTACGCTAACACTAACCCACGCCCTCACACGTACGCTCCCCCTAAAGCGTTGTCGTACCCTCACCTGGACCCTAAACCGTCCCCGTCCCCTAACCCTAACCCTAGCCCGAACCCTAACCCTAACCCTTCCCCGAAGCCTGACCCTCAGCCGTCCCCTAATCCTAACCCGTACGCTAACACTAACCCGCACCCTCACACGAACACTCCCCCTAAAGCGTTGTCGTACCCTCACCTGGACCCTAAACCGTCCCCGTCCCCTAACCGTAACCCTAGGCCGAACCCTAACCCTAACACTTCCCCGAAGCCTGACCTTCAGCCGTCCCCTAATCCTAACCCGTACGCTAACACTAACCCGCGCCCTCACACGTACGCTCCCCCTAAAGCGTTGTCGTACCCTCACCTGGACCCTAAACCGTCCCCGTCCCCTAACCCTAACCCTAGCCCGAACCCTAACCCTAACCCTTCCCCGAAGCCTGACCCTCACCCGTCCCCTAATCCTAACCCGTACGCTAACACTAACCCGCGCCCTCACACGTACGCTCCCACTAAAGCGTTGTCGTACCCTCACCTGGAACCTAAACCGTCCCCGTCCCCTAACCCTAACCCTAGCCCGTACCCTAACCCTAAACCTTCCCCGAAGCCTGACCCTCAGCCGTCCCCTAATCTTAACCCGTACGCTAACACTAACCCGCGCCCTCACACGTATGCTCCCCGTAAAACGTTGTCGTACCCTCATCTGGACCCTAAACTGTCCCCGTCCCCAACCCTAACCCTAGCCCATACCCTAACCCTAACCCTTCCCCGAAGCCTGACCCTCAGCCGTCCCCTAATCCTAAACCGTACGCTAACACTAACCCACGCGCTCACACGTACGCTCCCCCTAAAGCGTTGTCGTACCCTCACCTGGACCCTAAACCGTCCCCGTCCCCTAACCCTAACCCTAGCCCGAACCCTAACCCTAAACCTTCCCCGAAGCCTGACCCTCACCCGTCCCCTAATCCTAACCCGTACGCTAACACTAACCCGCGCCCTCACACGTACGCTCCCCCTAAAGCGTTGTCGTACCCTCACCTGGACCCTAAACCCTCCCCGTCCCCTAACCCTAACCCTAGCCCGAACCCTAACCCTAACTCTTCCCCGAAGCCTGACCCCCACCCGTCCCCTAATCCTAACCCGTACGCTAACACTAACCAGCGCCCTCACATGTACGCTCCCCCTAAAGCGTTGTCGTACCCTCACCTGGACCCTAAACCGTCCCCGTCCCCTAACCCTAACCCTAGCCTGAACCCTAACCCTAACCCTTCCCCGAAGCCTGACCCTCAGCCGTCCCCTAATCCTAACCCGTACGCTAACACTAACCCGCGCCCTCACACGTACGCTCCCCCTAAAGCGTTGTCATACCCTCACCTGGACCCTAAACCGTCCCCTAACCCTAACCCTAACCGTAGCCCGAACCCTAACCCTAACCCTTCCCCGAAGCCTGACCCTCACCCGTCCCCTAATCCTAACCCGTACGCTAACACTAACCCGCGCCCTCACACGTACGCTCCCCCTAAAGCGTTGTCGTACCCTAACCTGGACCCTAAACCGTCCCCGTCCCCTAACCCTAACCCTAGCCCGAACCCTAACCTTAATCCTTCCCCGAAGCCTGACCCTCAGCCGTCCCCTAATCCTAACCCGTACGCTAACACTAACCCGCGCCCTCTCACGTACGCTCCCCCTAAAGCGTTGTCGTACCCTCACCTGGACCCTAAACCGTCCCCGTCCCCAACCCTAACCCTAGCCCGAACCCTAACCCTAACCCTTCCCCGAAGCCTGACCCTCACCCGTCCCCTAATCCTAACCCGTACGCTAACACTAACCCGCGCCCTCACACGTACGCTCCCCCTAAAGCGTTGTCGTGCCCTCACCTGGACCCTAAACCGTCCCCGTCCCCTAACCCTAGCCCGAACCCTAACCCTAACCCTTCCCCGAAGCCTGACCCTCAGCCTTCCCCTAATCCTAACCCATACGCTAACACTAACCCGCGCCCTCACACGAACGCTCCCCCTAAATCATTGTCGTACCCTCACCTGGACCCTAAACTGTCCCCGTCCCCAACCCTAACCCTAGCCCGAACCCTAACCCTAACCCTTCCCCGAAGCCAGACCCTCAGCCGTCCCCTAATCCTAACCCGTACGCTAACACTAACCCACGCCCTCACACGTACGCTCCCCCTAAAGCGTTATCGTACCCTCACCTGGACCCTAAACCGTCCCCGTCCCCTAACCCTAACCCTAGCCCGAACCCTAAACCTAACCCTTCCCCGAAGCCTGACCCTCACCCGTCCCCTAATCCTAACCCATACGCTAACACTAACCCGCGCCCTCACACGTACGCTCCCCCTAAAGCGTTGTCGTACCCTCACCTGGACCCTAAACCGTCCCCGTGCCCTAACCGTAACCCTAGCCCGAACCCTCACCCTAACCCTGCCCCAAAGCCTGACCCTCAGCCTTCCCCTAATCCTAACCCGTACGCTAACACTAACACGCGCCCTCACACGAACGCTCCCCCTAAATCGTTGTCGTACCCTCACCTGAACCCTAAACTGTCCCCGTCCGCAACCCTAACCCTAGCCCGAACCCTAACCCTAACCCTTCCCCGAAGCCTGACCCTCAGCCGTCCCCTAATCCTAAACCGTACGCTAACACTAACCCACGCGCTCACACGTACGCTCCCCCTAAAGCATTGTCGTACCCTCACCTGGACCCTAAACCGTCCCCGTCCCCTAACCCTAAACCTAGCCCGAACCCTAACCCTAAACCTTCCCCGAAGCCTGACCCTCACCCGTCCCCTAATCCTAACCCGTACGCTAACACTAACCCGCGCCCTCACACGTACGCTCCCCCTAAAGCGTTGTCGTACCCTCACCTGGACCCTAAACCGTCCCCGTCCCCTAACCCTAACCGTAGCCCGAACCCTAACCCTAACCCTTCCTCGAAGCCTGACCCCCACCCGTCCCCTAATCCTAACCCGTACGCTAACACTAACCAGCGCCCTCACATGTACGCTCCCCCTAAAGCGTTGTCGTACCCTCACCTGGACCCTAAACCGTCCCCGTCCCCTAACCCTAACCCTAGCCTGAACCCTAACCCTAACCCTTCCCCGAAGCCTGACCCTCAGCCGTCCCCTAATCCTAAACCGTACGCTAACACTAACCCGCGCCCTCACACGTACGCTCCCCCTAAAGCGTTGTCGTACCCTCACCTGGACCCTAAACCGTCCCCTAACCCTAACCCTAACTGTAGCCCGAACCGTAACCCTAACCCTTCCCCGAAGCCTGACCCTCACCCGTCCCCTAATCCTAACCCGTACGCTAACACTAACCCGCGCCCTCACACGTACGCTCCCCCTAAAGCGTTGTCGTACCCTCACCTGGACCCTAAACCGTCCCCATCCCCTAACCCTAGCCCGAACCCTAACCCTAACCCTTCCCCGAAGCCTGACCCTCAGCCTTCCCCTAATCCTAACCCGTACGCTAACACTAACACGCGCCCTCACACGAACGATCCCCCTAAATCGTTGTCGTACCCTCACCTGGACCCTAAACTGTCCCCGTCCCCAACCCTAACCCTAGCCCGAACCCTAACCCTAACCCTTCCCCAAAGCCTGACCCTCAGCCGTCCCCTAATCCTAACCCGTACGCTAACACTAACCCACGCGCTCACACGTACGCTCCCCCTAAAGCATTGTCGTACCCTCACCTGGACCCTAAACCGTCCCCGTCCCCTAACCCTAACCCTAGCCCGAACCCTAACCCTAACCCTTCCCCGAAGCCTGACCCTCACCCGTCCCCTAATCCTAACCCGTACGCTAACACTAACCCGCGCCCTCACACATACGCTCCCACTAAAGCGTTGTCGTACCCTCACCTGGACCCTAAACCGTACCCGTCCCCTAACCCTAACCGTAGCCCGTACCCTAACCCTAAACCTTCCCCGAAGCCTGACCCTCAGCCGTCCCCTAATCCTAACCCGTACGCTAACACTAACCCGCGCCCTCACACGTACGCTCCCCGTAAAACGTTGTCGTACCCTCATCTGGACCCTAAACTGTCCCCGTCCCCAACCCTAACCCTAGCCCGAACCCTAACCCTAACCCTTCCCCGAAGCCTGACCCTCAGCCGTCCCCTAATCCTAACCCGTACGCTAACACTAACCCACGCCCTCACACGTACACTCCCCCTAAAGCGTTGTCGTACCCTCACCTGGACCCTAAACCGTCCCCGTCCCCTAACCCTAACCCTAGCCCGAACCCTAACCCTAACCCTTCCCCGAAGCCTGACCCTCACCCGTCCCCTAATCCTAACCCGTACGCTAACACTAACCCGCACCCTCACACGAACGCTCCCCCTAAAGCGTTGTCGTACCCTCACCTGGACCCTAAACCGTCCCCGTCCCCTAACCGTAACCCTAGGCCGAACCCTAACCCTAACACTTCCCCGAAGCCTGACCTTCAGCCGTCCCCTAATCCTAACCCGTACGCTAACACTAACCCGCGCCCTCACACGTACGCTCCCCCTAAAGCGTTGTCGTACCCTCACCTGGACCCTAAACCGTCCCCGTCCCCTAACCCTAACCCTAGCCCGAACCCTAACCCTAACCCTTCCCCGAAGCCTGACCCTCACCCGTCCCCTAATCCTAACCCGTACGCTAACACTAACCCGCGCCCTCACACGTACGCTCCCCCTAAAGCGTTGTCGTGCCCTCACCTGGACCCTAAACCGTCCCCGTCCCCTAACCCTAGCCCGAACTCTAACCCTAACCCTTCCCCGAAGCCTGACCCTCAGCCTTCCCCTAATCCTAACCCATACGCTAACACTAACCCGCGCCCTCACACGAACGCTCCCCCTAAATCATTGTCGTACCCTCACCTGGACCCTAAACTGTCCCCGTCCCCAACCCTAACCCTAGCCCGAACCCTAACCCTAACCCTTCCCCGAAGCCAGACCCTCAGCCGTCCCCTAATCCTAACCCGTACGCTAACACTAACCCACGCCCTCACACGTACGCTCCCCCTAAAGCGTTATCGTACCCTCACCTGGACCCTAAACCGTCCCCGTCCCCTAACCCTAACCCTAGCCCGAACCCTAAACCTAACCCTTCCCCGAAGCCTGACCCTCACCCGTCCCCTAATCCTAACCCATACGCTAACACTAACCCGCGCCCTCACACGTACGCTCCCCCTAAAGCGTTGTCGTACCCTCACCTGGACCCTAAACCGTCCCCGTCCCCTAACCGTAACCCTAGCCCGAACCCTCACCCTAACCCTGCCCCAAAGCCTGACCCTCAGCCTTCCCCTAATCCTAACCCGTACGCTAACACTAACACGCGCCCTCACACGAACGCTCCCCCTAAATCGTTGTCGTACCCTCACCTGAACCCTAAACTGTCCCCGTCCGCAACCCTAACCCTAGCCCGAACCCTATCCCTAACCCTTCCCTGAAGCCTGACCCTCACCCGTCCCCTAATCCTAACCCGTACACTAACACTAACCTGCGCCCTCACACGTACGCTCCCCCTAAAGCATTGTCGTACCCTCACCTGGACCCTAAACCGTCCCCGTCCCCAACCCTAACCCTAGCCCGAACCCTAACCCTAACCCTTCCCCGAAGCCTGACCCTCACCCGTCCCCTAATCCTAAACCGTACGCTAACACTAACCCGCGCCCTCACACGTACGCTCCCCCTAAAGCGTTATCGTACCCTCACCTGGACCCTAAACCGTCCCCGTCCCCTAACCGGAGCCCGAACCCTAACCCTAACCCTTCCCCGAAGCCTGACCCTCAGCCTTCCCCTAATCCTAACCCGTACGCTAACACTAACCCGCGCCCTCACACGAACGCTCCCCCTAAATCATTGTCGTACCCTCACCTGGACCCTAAACTGTCCCCGTCCCCAACCCTAACCCTAGCCCGAACCCTAACCCTAACCCTTCCCCGAAGCCTGACACTCATCCGTCCCCTAATCCTAAACCGTACACTAACACTAACCCGCGCCCTCACACGTACGCTCCCCCTAACGCGTTGTCGTACCCTCACCTGGACCCTAAACCGTCCCCGTCCCCTAACCCTAACCCTAGCCCGAACCCTCACCCTAACCCTTCCCCGAAGCCTGACCCTCACCCGTACCCTAATCCTAACCCGTACGCTAACACTAACCCGCGCCCTCACACGTACGCTCCCCCTAAAGCGTTGTTGTTCCCTCACCTGGACCCTAAACCGTCCCCGTCCCCTAACATTAACCCTAGCCCGAACCCTAACCCTAACCCTTCCCCGAAGCCTGATCCTCACCCGTCCCCTAATCCTAACCCGTACGCTAACACTAACCCGCGCCCTCACACGTACGCTCCCCCTAAAGCGTTGTCGTACCCTCACCTGGACCCTAAACCGTCCCCATCCCCTAACCCTAGCCCGAACCCTAACCCTAACCCTTCCCCGAAGTCTGACCCTCAGCCTTCCCCTAATCCTAACCCGTACGCTAACACTAATCCGCGCCCTCACACGAACGCTCCCCCTAAACCGTTGTCGTACCCTCACCTGCACCCTAAACTGTCCCCGTCCCCAACCCTAACCCTAGCCCGAACCCTAACCCTAACCCTTCCCCGAAGCCTGACCCTCAGCCGTCCCCCAATCCTAAACCGTACGCTAACACTAACCCACGCGCTCACACGTACGCTCCCACTAAAGCGTTGTCGTACCCTCACCTGGACCCTAAACCGTCCCCGTCCCCTAACCCTTACCCTAGCCCGAACCCTAACCCTAACCCTTCCCCGAAGCCTGACCCTCACCCGTCCCCTAATCCTAACCCGTACGCTAACACTAACCCGCGCCCTCACACGTACGCTCCCCCTAAAGCGATGTCATACCCTCACCTGGACCCTAAACCGTCCCCGTCCCCTAACCCTAACCCTAGCCCGAACCCTAACCCTAACCCTTCCCCGAAGCCTGACCCCCACCCTTCCCCTAATCCTAACCCGTACGCTAACACTAACCAGCGCCCTCACACGTACGCTCCCCCTAAAGCGTTGTCGTACCCTCACCTGGACCCTAAACCGTCCCCGTCCCCTAACCCTAACCCTAGCCCGAACCCTAACCCTAACCCTTCCCCGAAGCCTGACCCTCAGCCGTTCCCTAATCCTAACCCGTACGCTAACACTAACCCGCGCCCTCACACGTACGCTCCCCCTAACGCGTTGTCGTACCCTCACCTGGACCCTAAACCGTCCCCGTCCCCTAACCCTAACCCTAGCCCGAACCCTCACCCTAACCCTTCCCCGAAGCCTGACCCTCACCCGTACCCTAATCCTAACCCGTACGCTAACACTAACCAGCGCCCTCACACGTACGCTCCCCCTAAAGCGTTGTCGTACCCTCACCTGGACCCTAAACCGTCCCCGTCCCCTAACCCTAACCCTAGCCCGAACCCTAACCCTAACTCTTCCCCGAAGCCTGACCCTCAGCCGTCCCCTAATCCTAACCCGTACGCTAACACTAACCCGCGCCCTCACACGTACGCTCCCCTAAAGCGTTGTCGTACCCTCACCTGGACCCTAAACCGTCCCCGTCCCCTAACCCTAGCCCGAACCCTAACCCTAACCCTTCCCCGAAGCCTGACCCTCAGCCTTCCCCTAATCCTAACCCGTACGCTAACACTAACCCGCGCCCTCACACGTACGCTCCCCCTAAATCGTTGTCGTACCCTCACCTGGACCCTAAACTGTCCCCGTCCCCAACCATAACCCTAGCCCTAACCCTAACCCTAACCCTTCCCCGAAGCCTGACCCTCAGCCGTCCCCTAATCCTAACCCGTACGCTAACACTAACCCGCGCCCTCACACGTACGCTCCCCCTAAAGCGTTGTCGTACCCTCACCTGGACCCTAAACCGTCCCCGTCCCCTAACACTAACCCTAGCCCGAACCCTAACCCTAACCCTTCCCCGAAGCCTGACCCTCACCCGTCCCCTAATCCTAACCCGTACGCTAACACTAACCTGTGCCCTCACACGTACGCTCCCCCTAAAGCGTTATCGTACCCTCACCTGGACCCTAAACCGTCCCCGTCCCCTAACCCTAACCCTAGCCCGAACCCTAAACCTAACCCTTCCCCGAAGCCTGACCCTCAGCCGTCCCCTAATCCTAACCCGTACGCTAACACTAACCCGCGCCCTCATACGTACGCTCCCCCTAACGCGTTGTCGTACCCTCACCTGGACCCTAAACCGTCCCCGTCCCCTAACCCTAAACCTAGCCCGAACCCTCACCCTAAACCTTCCCCGAAGCCTGACCCTCACCCGTCCCCTAATCCTAACCCGTACGCTAACACTAACCCGCGCCCTCACACGTACGCTCCCCCTAAAGCGTTGTCGTACCCTCACCTGGACCCTAAACCGTCCCCGTACCCTAACCCTAACCCTATCCCGAACCCTCACCCTAACTCTTCCCCGAAGCCTGACCATCACCCGTACCCTAATCCTAACCCGTACGCTAACACTAACCCGCGCCCTCACACGTACGCTCCCCCTAAAGCGTTGTTGTTCCCTCACCTGGACCCTAAACCGTCCCCGTCCCCTAACCCTAACCCTAGCCCGAACCCTAACCCTAACCCTTCCCCGAAGCCTGACCCTCACCCGTCCCCTAATCCTAACCCGTACGCTAACACTAACCCGCGCCCTCACACGTACGCTCCCCCTAAAGCGTTGTCGTACCCTCACCTGGACCCTAAACCGTCCCCATCCCCTAACCCTAGCCCGAACCCTAACCCTAACCCTTCCCCGAAGCCTGACCCTCAGCCTTCCCCTAATCCTAACCCGTACGCTAACACTAATCCGCGCCCTCACACGAACGCTCCCCCTAAATCGTTGTCGTACCCTCACCTGGACCCTAAACTGTCCCCGTCCCCAACCCTAACCCTAGCCCGAACCCTAACCCTAACCCTTCCCCGAAGCCTGACCCTCAGCCGTCCCCCAATCCTAAACCGTACGCTAACACTAACCCACGCGCTCACACGTACGCTCCCACTAAAGCGTTGTCGTACCCTCACCTGGACCCTAAACCGTCCCCGTCCCCTAACCCTTACCCTAGCCCGAACCCTAACCCTAAACCTTCCCCGAAGCCTGACCCTCACCCGTCCCCTAATCCTAACCCGTACGCTAACACTAACCCGCGCCCTCACACGTACGCTCCCCCTAAAGCGTTGTCGTACCCTCACCTGGACCCTAAACCGTCCCCGTCACCTAACCCTAACCCTAGCCCGAACCCTAACCCTAACCCTTCCCCGAAGCCTGACCCCCACCCTTCCCCTAATCCTAACCCGTACGCTAACACTAACCAGCGCCCTCACACGTACGCTCCCCCTAAAGCGTTGTCGTACCCTCACCTGGACCCTAAACCGTCCCCGTCCCCTAACCCTAACCCTAGCCTGAACCCTAACCCTAACCCTTCCCCGAAGCCTGACCCTCACCCGTCCCCTAATCCTAAACCGTACGCTAAAACTAACCCGCGCCCTCACACGTACGCTCCCCCTAAAGCGTTGTCGTACCCTCACCTGGACCCTAAACCGTCCCCGTCCCCTAACCCTAACCGTAGCCCGAACCCTAACCCTAACCCTTCCCCGAAGCCTGACCCTCACCCGTCCCCTAATCCTAACCCGTACGCTAACACTAACCCGCGCCCTCACACGTACGCTCCCCCTAAAGCGTTGTCATACCCTCACCTGGACCCTAAACCGTCCCCGTCCCCTAACCCTAACCCTAGCCCGAACCCTAACCTTAATCCTTCCCCGAAGCCTGACCCTCAGCCGTCCCCTAATCCTAACCCGTACGCTAACACTAACCCGCGCCCTCACACGTACGCTCCCCCTAAAGCGTTGTCGTACCCTCACCTGGACCCTAAACCGTCCCCGTCCCCAACCCTAACCCTAGCCCGAACCCTAACCCTAACCCTTCCCCGAAGCCTGACCCTCACCCGTCCCCTAATCCTAACCCGTACGCTAACACTAACCCGCGCCCTCACACGAACGCTCCCCCTAAATCATTGTCGTACCCTCACCTGGACCCTAAACTGTCCCCGTCCCCAACCCTTACCCTAGCCCGAACCCTAACCCTAACCCTTCCCCAAAGCCTGACCCTCAGCCGTCCCCTAATCCTAACCCGTACGCTAACACTAACCCGCGCCCTCACACGTACGCTCCCCCTAAAGCGTTGTCGTACCCTCACCTGGACCCTAAACCGTCCCCATCCCCTAACCCTAACCCTAGCCCGAACCCTAACCCTAACCCTTCCCCGAAGCCTGACCCTCAGCCGTCCCCTAATCCTAACCCGTACGCTAACACTAACCCGCGCCCTCACACGTACGCTCCCCCTAAAGCGTTGTCGTACCCTCACCTGGACCCTAAACCGTCCCCGTCCCCTAACCCTAGCCCGAACCCTAACCCTAACCCTTCCCCGAAGCCTGACCCTCAGCCTTCCCCTAATCCTAACCCGTACGCTAACACTAACCCGCGCCCTCACACGAACGCTCCCCCTAAATCATTGTCGTACCCTCACCTGGACCCTAAACTGTCCCCGTCCCCAACCCTAACCCTAGCCCGAACCCTAACCCTAACCCTTCCCCGAAGCCTGACCCTCAGCCGTCCCCTAATCCTAACCCGTACGCTAACACTAACCCGTGCCCTCACACGTATGCTCCCCCTAAAGCGTTGTCGTACCCTCACCTGGACCCTAAACCGTCCCCATCCCCTAACCCTAACCCTAGCCCGAACCCTAACCCTAACCCTTCCCCGAAGCCTGACCCTCAGCCGTCCCCTAATCCTAAACCGTACGCTAACACTAACCCACGCGCTCACACGTACGCTCCCCCTAAAGCATTGTCGTACCCTCACCTGGACCCTAAACCGTCCCCGTCCCCTAACCCTAAACCTAGCCCGAACCCTAACCCTAAACCTTCCCCGAAGCCTGACCCTCACCCGTCCCCTAATCCTAACCCGTACGCTAACACTAACCCGCGCCCTCACACGTACGCTCCCCCTAAAGCGTTGTCGTACCCTCACCTGGACCCTAAACCGTCCCCGTCCCCTAACCCTAACCGTAGCCCGAACCCTAACCCTAACCCTTCCCCGAAGCCTGACCCCCACCCGTCCCCTAATCCTAACCCGTACGCTAACACTAACCAGCGCCCTCACATGTACGCTCCCCCTAAAGCGTTGTCGTACCCTCAGCTGGACCCTAAACCGTCCCCGTCCCCTAACCCTAACCCTAGCTTGAACCCTAACCCTAACCCTTCCCCGAAGCCTGACCCTCAGCCGTCCCCTAATCCTAAACCGTACGCTAACACTAACCCGCGCCCTCACACGTACGCTCCCCCTAAAGCGTTGTCGTACCCTCACCTGGACCCTAAACCGTCCCCTAACCCTAACCCTAACCGTAGCCCGAACCGTAACCCTAACCCTTCCCCGAAGCCTGACCCTCACCCGTCCCCTAATCCTAACCCGTACGCTAACACTAACCCGCGCCCTCACACGTACACTCCCCCTAAAGCGTTGTCGTACACTCACCTGGACCCTAAACCGTCCCCGTCCCCTAACCCTAACCCTAGCCCGAACCCTAACCTTAATCCTTCCCCGAAGCCTGACCCTCAGCCGTCCCCTAATCCTAACCCGTACGCTAACACTAACCCGCGCCCTCACACGTACGCTCCCCCTAAAGCGTTGTCGTACCCTCACCTGGACCCTAAACCGTCCCCGTCCCCAACCCTAACCCTAGCCCGAACCCTAACCCTAACCCTTCCCCGAAGCCTGACCCTCACCCGTCCCCTAATCCTAACCCGTACGCTAACACTAACCCGCGCCCTCACACGTACGCTCCCCCTAAAGCGTTGTCGTGCCCTCACCTGTACCCTAAACCGTCCCCGTCCCCTAACCCTAGCCCGAACCCTAACCCTAACCCTTCCCCGAAGCCTGACCCTCACCCGTCCCCTAATCCTAACCCGTACGCTAACACTAACCCGCACCCTCACACGTACGCTCCCCCTAACGCGTTGTCGTACCCTCACCTGGACCCTAAACCGTCCCCGTCCCCTAACCCTAACCCTAGCCCGAACCCTCACCCTAACCCTTCCCCGAAGCCTGACCCTCACCCGTACCCTAATCCTAACCCGTACGCTAACACTAACCCGCGCCCTCACACGTACGCTCCCCCTAAAGCGTTGTCGTACCCTCACCTGGACCCTAAACCGTCCCCGTCCCCTAACCCTAACCCTAGCCCGAACCCTAACCCTAAACCTTCCCCGAAGCCTGACCCTCACCCGTCCCCTAATCCTAACCCGTACGCTAACACTAATCCGCGCCCTCACACGTACGCTCCCCCTAAAGCGTTGTCGTACCCTCACCTGGACCCTAAACCGTCCCCGTCCCCTAACCCTAACCCTAGCCCGAACCCTAACCCTAACCCTTCCCCGAAGCCTGACCCCTACCCGTCCCCTAATCCTAACCCGTACGCTAACACTAACCAGCGCCCTCACACGTACGCTCCCCCTAAAGCGTTGTCGTAGACTCACCTGGACCCTAAACCGTCCCCATCCCCTAACCCTAACCCTAGCCTGAACCCTAACCCTAACCCTTCCCCGAAGCCTGACCCTCAGCCGTCCCCTAATCCTAAACCGTACGCTAACACTAACCCGCGCCCTCACACGTACGCTCCCCCTAAAGCGTTGTCGTACCCTCACCTGGACCCTAAACCGTCCCCGTCCCCTAACCCTAACCGTAGCCCGAACCCTAACCCTAACCCTTCCCCGAAGCCTGACCCTCACCCGTCCCCTAATCCTAACCCGTACGCTAACACTAACCCGCGCCCTCACACGTACGCTCCCCCTAAAGCGTTGTCGTACCCTCACCTGGACCCTAAACCGTCCCCGTCCCCTAACCCTAACCCTAGCCCGAACCCTAACCCTAACCCTTCCCCGAAGCCTGACCCCCACCCGTCCCCTAATCCTAAACCGTACTATAACACTAACCCGCGCCCTCACACGAACGCTCCCCCTAAAGCGTTGTCGTACCCTCACCTGGACCCTAAACCGTCCCCGTCCCCTAACCCTAACCGTAGCCCGAACCCTAACCCTAACCCTTCCCTGAAGCCTGACCCTCACCCGTCCCCTAATCCTAACCCGTACGCTAACACTAACCCACGCCCTCACACGTACGCTCCCCCTAAAGCGTTGTCGTACCCTCACCTGGACCCTAAACCGTCCCCGTCCCCTAACCCTAACCCTAGCCCAAACCCTAACCCTAACCCTTCCCCGAAGCCTGACCCTCACCCGTCCCCTAATCCTAAACCGTACGCTAACACTAACCCGCGCCCTCACACGTACGCTCCCCCTAAAGCGTTGTCGTACCCTCACCTGGACCCTAAACCGTCCCCGTCCCCTAACCCTAACCGTAGCCCGAACCCTAACCCTAACCCTTCCCTGAAGCCTGACCCTCACCCGTCCCCTAATCCTAACCCGTACACTAACACTAACCTGCGCCCTCACACGTACGCTCCCCCTAAAGCATTGTCGTACCCTCACCTGGACCCTAAACCGTCCCCGTCCCCAACCCTAACCCTAGCCCGAACCCTAACCCTAACCCTTCCCCGAAGCCTGACCCTCACCCGTCCCCTAATCCTAACCCGTACGCTAACACTAACCCGCGCCCTCACACGTACGCTCCCCCTAAAGCGTTGTCGTACCCTCACCTGGACCCTAAACCGTCCCCGTCCCCTAACCGTAGCCCGAACCCTAACCCTAACCCTTCCCCGAAGCCTGACCCTCAGCCTTCCCCTAATCCTAACCCGTACGCTAACACTAACCCGCGCCCTCACACGAACGCTCCCCCTAAATCATTGTCGTACCCTCACCTGGACCCTAAACTGTCCCCGTCCCCAACCCTAACCCTAGCCCGAACCCTAACCCTAACCCTTCCCCGAAGCCTGACACTCATCCGTCCCCTAATCCTAAACCGTACACTAACACTAACCCGCGCCCTCACACGTACGCTCCCCCTAACGCGTTGTCGTACCCTCACCTGGACCCTAAACCGTCCCCGTCCCCTTACCCTAACCCTAGCCCGAACCCTCACCCTAACCCTTCCCCGAAGCCTGACCCTCACCCGTACCCTAATCCTAACCCGTACGCTAACACTAACCCGCGCCCTCACACGTACGCTCCCCCTAAAGCGTTGTTGTTCCCTCACCTGGACCCTAAACCGCCCCCGTCCCCTAACCCTAACCCTAGCCCGAACCCTAACCCTAACCCTTCCCCGAAGCCTGACCCTCAGCCGTCCCCTAATCCTAACCCGTACGCTAACACTAACCCGCGCCCTCACACGTACGCTCCCCCTAAAGCGTTGTCGTACCCTCACCTGGACCCTAAACCGTCCCCATCCCCTAACCCTAGCCCGAACCCTAACCCTAACCCTACCCCGAAGTCTGACCCTCAGCCTTCCCCTAATCCTAACCCGTACGCTAACACTAATCCGCGCCCTAACACGAACGCTCCCCCTAAACCGTTGTCGTACCCTCACCTGGACCCTAAACTGTCCCCGTCCCCAACCCTAACCCTAGCCCGAACCCTAACCCTAACCCTTCCCCGAAGCCTGACCCTCAGCCGTCCCCCAATCCTAAACCGTACGCTAACACTAACCCACGCGCTCACACGTACGCTCCCACTAAAGCGTTGTCGTACCCTCACCTGGACCCTAAACCGTCCCCGTCCCCTAAACCTTACCCTAGCCCGAACCCTAACCCTAACCCTTCCCCGAAGCCTGACCCTCACCCGTCCCCTAATCCTAACCCGTACGCTAACACTAACCCGCGCCCTCACACGTACGCTCCCCCTAAAGCGTTGTCGTACCCTCACCTGGACCCTAAACCGTCCCCGTCCCCTAACCCTAACCCTAGCCCGAACCCTAACCCTAACCCTTCCCCGAAGCCTGACCCCCACCCTTCCCCTAATCCTAACCCGTACGCTAACACTAACCAGCGCCCTCACACGTATGCTCCCCCTAAAGCGTTGTCGTACCCTCACCTGGACCCTAAACCGTCCCCGTCCCCTAACCCTAACCCTAGCCCGAACCCTAACCCTAACCCTTCCCCGAAGCCTGACCCTCAGCCGTCCCCTAATCCTAACCCGTACGCTAACACTAACCCGCGCCCTCACACGTACGCTCCCCCTGACGCGTTGTCGTACCCTCACCTGGACCCTAAACCGTCCCCGTCCCCTAACCCTAACCCTAGCCCGAACCCTCACCCTAACCCTTCCCCGAAGCCTGACCCTCACCCGTACACTAATCCTAACCCGTACGCTAACACTAACCAGCGCCCTCACACGTACGCTCCCCCTAAAGCGTTGTCGTACCCTCACCTGGACCCTAAACCGTCCCCGTCCCCTAACCCTAACCCTAGCCCGAACCCTAACCCTAACCCTTCCCCGAAGCCTGACCCTCAGCCGTCCCCTAATCCTAAACCGTACGCTAACACTAACCCGCGCCCTCACACGTACGCTCCCCCTAAAGCGTTGTCGTACCCTCACCTAGACCCTAAACAGTCCCCGTCCCCTAACCCTAACCCTAGCCCGAACCCTAACCCTAACCCTTCCCCGAAGCCTGACCCTCACCCGTCCCCTAATCCTAACCCGTACGCTAAAACTAATCCGCGCCCTCACACGTACGCTCCCCCAAAGCGTTGTGTACCCTCCCCTGGACCCTAAACCGTCCCCGTCCCCTAACCCTAACCCTAGCCCGAACCCTATCCTTAACCCTTCCACGAAGCCTGACCGTCAGCCGTCCCCTAATCCTAACCCGTACGCTAACACTAACCCGCGCCCTCACACGTACGCTCCCCCTAAAGCGTTGTCGTACCCTCACATGGACCCTAAACCATCCCCGTCCCCAACCCTAACCCTAGCCTGAACCCTAACCCTAACCCTTCCCCGAAGCCTGACCCTCACCCGTCCCCTAATCCTAACCCGTACGCTAACACTAACCCGTGCCCTCACACGTACGCTCCCCCTAAAGCGTTGTTGTTCCCTCACCTGGACCCTAAACCGTCCCCGTCCCCTAACCCTAACCCTAGCCCGAACCCTAACCCTAACCCTTCCCCGAAGCCTGACCCTCACCCGTCCCCTAATCCTAACCCGTACGCTAACACTAACCCGCGCCCTCACACGTACGCTCCCCCTAAAGCGTTGTCGTACCCTCACCTGGACCCTAAACCGTCCCCATCCCCTAACCCTAGCCCGAACCCTAACCCTAACCCTTCCCCGAAGCCTGACCCTCACCCTTCCCCTAATCCTAACCCGTACGCTAACACTAACCAGCGCCCTCACACGAACGCTCCCCCTAAATCGTTGTCGTACCCTCACCTGGACCCTAAACTGTCCCCGTCCCCAACCCTAACCCTAGCCCGAACCCTAACCCTAACCCTTCCCCAAAGCCTGACCCTCAGCCGTCCCCTAATCCTAAACCGTACGCTAACACTAACCCACGCGCTCACACGTACGCTCCCCCTAAAGCGTTGTCGTACCCTCACCTGGACCCTAAACCGTCCCCGTCCCCTAACCCTAACCCTAGCCCGAACCCTAACCCTAAACCTTCCCCGAAGCCTGACCCTCACCCGTCCCCTAATCCTAACCCGTACGCTAACACTAATCCGCGGCCTCACACGTACGCTCCCCCTAAAGCATTGTCGTACCCTCACCTGGACCCTAAACCGTCCCCGTCCCCTAACCCTAACCGTAGCCCGAACCCTAACCCTAACCCTTCCCCGAAGCCTGACCCTCACCCGTCCCCTAATCCTAACCCGTACGCTAACACTAACCCGCGCCCTCACACGTACGCTCCCCCTAAAGCGTTGTCGTACCCTCACCTGGACCCTAAACCGTCCCCGTCCCCTAACCCTAACCCTAGCCCGAACCCTAACCCTAACCCTTCCCCGAAGCCTGACCCCCACCCGTCCCCTAATCCTAAACCATACGCTAACACTAACCCGCGCCCTCACACGAACGCTCCCCCTAAAGCGTTGTCGTACCCTCACCTGGACCCTAAACCGTCCCCGTCCCCTAACCCTAACCGTAGCACGAACCCTAACCCTAACCCTTCCCTGAAGCCTGACCCTCACCCGTCCCCTAATCCTAACCCGTACGCTAACACTAACCCGCGCCCTCACACGTACGCTCCCCCTAAAGCGTTGTCGTACCCTCACCTGGACCCTAAACCGTCCCCGTCCCCTAACCCTAACCCTAGCCCAAACCCTAACCCTAACCCTTCCCCGAAGCCTGACCCTCACCCGTCCCCTAATCCTAAACCGTACGCTAACACTAACCCGCGCCCTCACACGTACGCTCCCCCTAAAGCGTTGTCGTACCCTCACCTGGACCCTAAACCGTCCCCGTCCCCTAACCCTAACCGTACCCCGAACCCTAACCCTAACCCTTCCCTGAAGCCTGACCCTCACCCGTTCCCTAATCCTAACCCGTACACTAACACTAACCTGCGCCCTCACACGTACGCTCCCCCTAAAGCATTGTCGTACCCTCACCTGGACCCTAAACCGTCCCCATCCCCAACCCTAACCCTAGCCCGAACCCTAACCCTAACCCTTCCCCGAAGCCTGACCCTCACCCGTCCCCTAATCCTAACCCGTACGCTAACACTAACCCGCGCCCTCACACGTACGCTCCCCCTAAAGCGTTGTCGTACCCTCACCTGGACCCTAAACCGTCCCCGTCCCCTAACCGTAGCCCGAACCCTAACCCTAACCCTTCCCCGAAGCCTGACCCTCAGCCTTCCCCTAATCCTAACCCGTACGCTAACACTAACCCGCGCCCTCACACGAACGCTCCCCCTAAATCATTGTCGTACCCTCACCTGGACCCTAAACTGTCCCCGTCCCCAACCCTAACCCTAGCCCGAACCCTAACCCTAACCCTTCCCCGAAGCCTGACACTCATCCGTCCCCTAATCCTAAACCGTACACTAACACTAACCCGCGCCCTCACACGTACGCTCCCCCTAACGCGTTGTCGTACCCTCACCTGGACCCTAAACCGTCCCCGTCCCCTAACCCTAACCCTAGCCCGAACCCTCACCCTAACCCTTCCCCGAAGCCTGACCCTCACCCGTACCCTAATCCTAACCCGTACGCTAACACTAACCCGCGCCCTCACACGTACGCTCCCCCTAAAGCGTTGTTGTTCCCTCACCTGGACCCTAAACCGTCCCCGTCCCCTAACCCTAACCCTAGCCCGAACCCTAACCCTAACCCTTCCCCGAAGCCTGACCCTCACCCGTCCCCTAATCCTAACCCGTACGCTAACACTAACCCGCGCCCTCACACGTACGCTCCCCCTAAAGCGTTGTCGTACCCTCACCTGGACCCTAAACCGTCCCCATCCCTTAACCCTAGCCCGAACCCTAACCCTAACCCTTCCCCGAAGTCTGACCCTCAGCCTTCCCCTAATCCTAACCCGTACGCTAACACTAATCCGCGCCCTCACACGAACGCTCCCCCTAAACCGTTGTCGTACCCTCACCTGGACCCTAAACTGTCCCCGTCCCCAACCCTAACCCTAGCCCGAACCCTAACCCTAACCCTTCCCCGAAGCCTGACCCTCAGCCGTCCCCCAATCCTAAACCGTACGCTAACACTAACCCACGCGCTCACACATACGCTCCCACTAAAGCGTTGTCGTACCCTCACCTGGACCCTAAACCGTCCCCGTCCCCTAACCCTTACCCTAGCCCGAACCCTAACCCTAACCCTTCCCCGAAGCCTGACCCTCACCCGTCCCCTAATCCTAACCCGTACGCTAACACTAACCCGCGCCCTCACACGTACGCTCCCCCTAAAGCGTTGTCGTACCCTCACCTGGACCCTAAACCGTCCCCGTCCCCTAACCCTAACCCTAGCCCGAACCCTAACCCTAACCCTTCCCCGAAGCCTGACCCTCAGCCGTCCCCTAATCCTAACCCGTACGCTAACACTAACCCGCGCCCTCACACGTACGCTCCCCCTAATGCGTTGTCGTACCCTCACCTGGACCCTAAACCGTCCCCGTCCTCTAACCCTAAACCTAGCCCGAACCCTCACCCTAAACCTTCCCCGAAGCCTGACCCTCACCCGTCCCCTAATCCTAACCCTTACGCTAACACTAACCCGCGCCCTCACACGTACGCTCCCCCTAAAGCGTTGTCGTACCCTCACCTGGACCCTAAACCGTCCCCGAACCCTAACCCTAACCCTAGCCCGAACCCTCACCCTAACCCTTCCCCGAAGCCTGACCATCACCCGTACCCTAATCCTAACCCGTACGCTAAAACTAACCCGCGCCCTCACACGTACGCTCCCCCAAAGCGTTGTGTACCCTCCCCTGGACCCTAAACCGTCCCCGTCCCCTAACCCTAACCCTAGCCCGAACCCTAACCTTAACCCTTCCCCGAAGCCTGACCGTCAGCCGTCCCCTAATCCTAACCCGTACGCTAACACTAACCCGCGCCCTCACACGTACGCTCCCCCTAAAGCGTTGTCGTACCCTCACATGGACCCTAAACCGTCCCCGTCCCCAACCCTAACCCTAGCCTGAACCCTAACCCTAACCCTTCCCCGAAGCCTGACCCTCACCCGTCCCCTAATCCTAACCCGTACGCTAACACTAACCCGCGCCCTCACACGTACGCTCCCCCTAAAGCGTTGTCGTACCCTCACCTGGACCCTAAACCGTCCCCGTCCCCTAACCCTAACCCTAGCCCGAACCCTAACCCTAAACCTTCCCCGAAGCCTGACCCTCAGCCGTCCCCTAATCCTAACCTGTACGCTAACACTAACCCGCGCCCTCACACGTACACTCCCCCTAAAGCGTTGTCGTACCCTCACCTGGACCCTAAACCGTCCCCGTCCCCTAACCCTAACCCTAGCCCGAACCCTAACCCTAACCCTTCCCCGAAGCCTGACCCTCAGCCGTCCCCTAATCCTAACCCGTACGCTAACACTAACCCGCGCCCTCACACGTACGCTCCCCCTAAAGCGTTGTCGTACCCTCACCTGGACCCTAAACCGTCCCCATCCCCTAACCCTAACCCTAGCCCGAACCCTAACCCTAACCCTTCCCCGAAGCCTGACCCTCACCCGTCCCCTAATCCTAACCCGTACGCTAACACTAACCTGTGCCCTCACACGTACGCTCCCCCTAAAGCGTTATCGTACCCTCACCTGGACCCTAAACCGTCCCCGTCCCCTAACCCTAACCCTAGCCCGAACCCTAAACCTAACCCTTCCCCGAAGCCTGACCCTCAGCCGTCCCCTAATCCTAACCCGTACGCTAACACTAACCCGCGCCCTCACACGTACGCTCCCCCTAACGCGTTGTCGTACCCTCACCTGGACCCTAAACCGTCCCCGTCCCCTAACCCTAACCCTAGCCCGAACCATCACCCTAAGCCTTCCACGAAGCCTGACCCTCACCCGTCCCCTAATCCTAACCCGTACGCTAACACTAACCCGCGCCCTCACACGTACGCTCCCCCTAAAGCATTGTCGTACCCTCACCTGGACCCTAAACCGTCCCCGTCCCCTAACCCTAACCCTAGCCCGAACCCTAACCCTAACCCTTCCCCGAAGCCTGACCCTCACCCGTCCCCTAATCCTAACCCGTACGCTAACACTAACCCGCGCCCTCACACGTACGCTCCCCCTAAAGCGTTGTCGTACCCTCACCTGGACCCTAAACCGTCCCCGTCCCCTAACCCTAACCCTAGCCCGAACCCTAACCCTAACACTTCCCCGAAGCCTGACACTCAGCCGTCCCCTAATCCTAACCCGTACGCTAACACTAACCCACGCCCTCACACGTATGCTCCCCCTAAAGCGTTGTCGTACCCTCACCTGGACCGTAAACCGTCCCCGTCCCCTAACCCTAACCCTAGCCCGAACCCTAACCCTTCCCCGAAGCCTGACACTCACCCGTCCCCTAATCCTAACCCGTACGCTAACACTAACCCGCGCCCTCACACGTACGTTCCCCCTAAAGCGTTGTCGTACCCTCACCTGGACCCTAAACAGTCCCCGTCCCCTAACCCTAACCCTAGCCCGAACCCTAACCTTAACCCTTCCCCGAAGCCTGACCCTCAGCCGTCCCCTAATCCTAACCCGTACGCTAACACTAACCCGCGCCCTCACACGTACGCTCCCCCTAAAGCGTTGTCGTACCCTCACCTGGACCCTAAACCGTCCCCGTCCCCTAACCCTAACCCTAGCCCGAACCCTAACCCTAACCCTTCCCCGAAGCCTGACCCTCACCCGTCCCCTAATCTTAAGCCGTACGCTAACACTAACCCGCGCCCTCACACGTACGCTCCCCCTAAAGCGTTGTCGTACCGTCACCTGGACCCTAAACCGTCCCCGTCCCCTAACCCTAACCCTAGCCCGAACCCTAACCCTAACCCTTCCCCGAAGCCTGACCCCCACCCGTCCCCTAATCCTAACCCGTACGCTAACACTAACCCGCGCCCTCACACGTACGCTCCCCCTAAAGCGTTGTCGTACCCTCACCTGGACCCTAAACCGTCCCCGTCCCCTAACCCTAACCCTAGCCCGAACCCTAACCCTAACCCTTCCCCGAAGCCTGACCCTCACCCGTCCCCTAATCCTAACCCGTACGCTAACACTAACCCGCGCCCTCACACGTACGCTCCCCCTAAAGCGTTGTCGTACCCTCACCTGGACCCTAAACCGTCCCCGTCCCCTAACCCTAACCCTAGCCCGAACCCTAACCCTAACCCTTCCCCGAAGCCTGACTCTCACCAGTCCCATAATCCTAACCCGTACGCTAACACTAACCCGCGCCCTCACACGTACGCTCCCCCTAAAGCGTTGTCGTACCCTCACCTGGACCCTAAACCGTCCCCGTCCCCTAACCCTAACCCTAGCCCGAACCCTAACCCTAACCCTTCCCCGAAGCCTGACCCTCAGCCTTCCCCTAATCCTAAACCGTACGCTAACAATAACCCGCGCCCTCACACGTACGCTCCCCCTAAAGCGTTGTCGTACCGTCACCTGGACCCTAAACCGTCCCCGTCCCCTAACCCTAACCCTAGCCCGAACCCTAACCCTAACCCTTCCCCGAAGCCTGACCCCCACCCGTCCCCTAATCCTAACCCGTACGCTAACACTAACCCGCGCCCTCACACGTACGCTCCCCCTAAAGCGTTGTCGTACCCTCACCTGGACCCTAAACCGTCCCCGTCCCCTAACCCTAACCCTAGCCCGAAACCTAACCCTAACCCTTCCCCGAAGCCTGACCCTCAGCCGTCCCCTAATCCTAACCCGTACGCTAACACTAACCCGCGCCCTCACACGTACGCTCCCCCTAAAGCGTTGTCGTACCCTCACCTGGACCCTAAACCGTCCCCATCCCCTAACCCTAACCCTAGCCCGAACCCTAACCCTAACCCTTCCCCGAAGCGTGACCCTCAGCCTTCCCCTAATCCTAAACCGTACGCTAACACGAACCCGCGCCCTCACACGTACGCTCCCCCTAAAGCGTTGTCGTACCCTCACCTGGACCCTAAACCGTCCCCGTCCCCTAACCCTAACCCTAGCCCGAACCCTAACCCTAACCCTTCCCCGAAGCCTGACCCTCAGCCTTCCCCTAATCCTAAACCGTACGCTAACACGAACCCGCGCCCTCACACGTACGCTCCCCCTAAAGCGTTGTCGTACCCTCACCTGGACCCTAAACCGTCCCCGTCCCCTAACCCTAACCCTAGCCCGAACCCTAACCCTAACCCTTCCCCGAAGCCTGACCCTCACCCCTCCCCTAATGCTAAACCGTACGCTAACACTAACCCGCGCCCTCACACGTACGCTCCCCCTAAAGCATTGTCGTACCCTCACCTGGACCCTAAACCGTCCCGGTCCCATAACCCTAACACTAGCCCGAAACCTAACCCTAACCCTTCCCCGAAGCCTGACCCTCACCCGGCCCCTAATCCTAACCCGTACGCTCACACTAACCCGCGCCCTTACACGTATGCTCCGCCTAAACTGTTGTGGTACCCTCACCTGGACCCTAAACCGTCCCAATCTCCTAACCCTAACCCTCGCCCGAACCCTAACCCTTCCCCGAAACCTTACCCTCACTCGTCCCCTCATCCAAACCTGTACGCTAACACTAACCCGCGTCCTCACACGTACGCTCCCCCTAAAGCTTTGTCGTACCCTCACATGTACCCTAAACCGTCCCCGTCCCCTAACCCTAACCCTAGCCCGAACCCTAACCCTAACCCTTCCCCGAAGCCTGACCCTCACCCGTCCCCTAATCCTAAACCATACGATCACACTAAGCCGCGACCTCACACGTACGCTCCCCCTAAACCGTTGTCGTACACTCACCTGGACCCTAAAACGTGCCTGTCCCCTAACCCTAGCCCTAGCCCGAACCCTAACCCTAAGCCTTCCCCTCACCCGTCCCCTAATCCTAACCCATACGCTCACACTAACCCGCGCCATCACACGTACGCTCCCCCTAAGCCATTGTCGTACCCTCACCTGGACCCTAAAACGTCCCCATCCCCTAACCGTAACCCTAGCGCGAACACTAACCCTAACCCTTCCCCGAAGCCTTACCCTCACCCGTCCCCTAATCCTAACCCGTACGCTCACACTAACCCCCGCCCTCACACGTACGCTCCCCTTAAACCGTTGTCGTACACTCACCTGGACCCTAAACCGTCCCCGTCCCCTAACCCTAACCCTAGCTCGAACCCTAACCCTAACCCTAGCCCGAACCCTAACCCTAACCCTTCCCCGAAGCCTGACCCTCACCCGTCCCCTAATCTTAACCCGTACGCTAACACTAACCCGCGCCCTCACACGTACGCTCCCCCTAAAGCGTTGTCGTACCCTCACCTGGACCCTAAACCGTCCCCATCCCCTAACCCTAACCCTAGCCCGAACCCTAACCCTAACCCTTCCCCGAAGCCTGACCCTCAGCCGTCCCCTAATCCTAAACCGTACGCTAAGACTAACCCGCGCCCTCACACGTACGCTCCCCCTAAAGCGTTATCTTACCCTCACCTGGACCCTAAACCGTCCCCGTCCCCTAACCCTAACCCTAGCCCGAACCCTAACCCTAACCCTTCCCCGAAGCCTGACCCTCAGCCGTCCCCTAATCCTAACCCGTACGCTAACACTAACCCGCGCCCTCACACGTACGCTCCACCTAAAGCGTTGTCGTACCCTCACCTGGACCCTAAACCGTCCCCGTCCCCTAACCCTAACCCTAGCCCGAACCCTAACCCTAACCCTTCCCCGAAGCCTGACCCTCACCCGTCCCCTAATCCTAACCCGTACGCTAACACTAACCCGCGCCCTCACACGTACGCTCCCACTAAAGCGTTGTCGTACCCTCACCTGGACCCTAAACCGTCCCCGTCCCCTAACCCTAACCCTAGCCCGAACCCTAACCCTAACCCTTCCCCGAAGCCTGACCCTCAGCCGTCCCCTAATCCTAACCCGTTCGCTAACACTAATCCACACCCTCACACGTACGCTCCCCCTAAAGCGTTGTCATACCCTCACCTGGACCCTAAACCGTCCCCGTCCCCTAACCCTAACCCTAGCCCGAACCCTAGCCCTAATCCTTCCCCGAAGCCTGACCCTCAGCCGTCCCCTAAACCTAACCCGTACGCTAACACTAACCCGCACCCTCACACGTACGCTCTCCCTAAAGCGTTGTCGTACCCTCACCTGGACCCTAAACCGTCCCCGTCCCCTAACCCTAACCCTAGCCCGAACCCTAAACCTAACCCTTACCCGAAGCCTGACCCTCACCCGTCCCCTAATCCTAACCCGTACGCTAACACTAACCCGCGCCCTCACACGTACGCTCCCCCTAAAGCGTTGTCGTACCCTCACCTGGACCCTAAACCGTCCCCGTCCCCTAACCCTTACCCTAGCCCGAACCCTAACCCTAACCCTTCCCCGAAGCCTGACCCTCACCCGTCCCCTAATCCTAACCCGTACGCTAACACTAACCCACGCCCTCACACGTACGCTCCCCCTAAAGCGTTGTCGTACCCTCACCTGGACCCTAAACCGTCCCCGTCCCCTAACCCTAACCCTAGCCCGAACCCTAACCCTAACACTTCCCCGAAGCCTGACCCTCACCCGTCCCCTCATCCTAACCCGTACGCTAACACTAACCCGCGCCCTCACATGTACGCTCCCTCTAAAGCGTTGTCGTACCCTCACCTGGACCCTAAACCGTCCCCGTCCCCTAACCCTAACCCTAGCCCGAACCCTAACCCTAACCCTTCCCCGAAGCCTGACCCTCAGCCGTGCCCTAATACTAAACCGTACGCTAACACTAACCCGAGCCCTCACACGTACGCTCCCCCTAAAGTGTTGTCGTACCCTCACCTGGACCCTAAACCGTCCCCGTCCCCTAACCCTAACCCTAGCCCGAACCCTAACCCTAACCCTTCCCCGAAGCCTGACCCCCACCCGTCCCCTAATCCTAACCCGTACGCTAACACTAACCCGCGCCCTCACACGTACGCTCCCCCTAAAGCGTTGTCGTACCCTCACCTGGACCCTAAACCGTCCCCGTCCCCTAACCCTAACCCTAGCCCGAACCCTAACCCTAACCCTTCCCCGAAGCCTGACCCTCACCCGTCCCCTAATCCTAACCCGTACGCTAACACTAACCCGCGCCCTCACACGTACGCTCCCCCTAAAGCGTTGTCGTACCCTCACCTGGACCCTAAACCGTCCCCGTCCCCTAACCCTAACCCTAGCCCGAACCCTAACCCTAACCCTTCCCCGAAGCCTGACTCTCACCAGTCCCATAATCCTAACCCGTACGCTAACACTAACCCGCGCCCTCACACGTACGCTCCCCCTAAAGCGTTGTCGTACCCTCACCTGGACCCTAAACCGTCCCCGTCCCCTAACCCTAACCCTAGCCCGAACCCTAACCCTAACCCTTCCCCGAAGCCTGACCCTCAGCCTTCCCCTAATCCTAAACCGTACGCTAACAATAACCCGCGCCCTCACACGTACGCTCCCCCTAAAGCGTTGTCGTACCGTCACCTGGACCCTAAACCGTCCCCGTCCCCTAACCCTAACCCTAGCCCGAACCCTAACCCTAACCCTTCCCCGAAGCCTGACCCCCACCCGTCCCCTAATCCTAACCCGTACGCTAACACTAACCCGCGCCCTCACACGTACGCTCCCCCTAAAGCGTTGTCGTACCCTCACCTGGACCCTAAACCGTCCCCGTCCCCTAACCCTAACCCTAGCCCGAAACCTAACCCTAACCCTTCCCCGAAGCCTGACCCTCAGCCGTCCCCTAATCCTAACCCGTACGCTAACACTAACCCGCGCCCTCACACGTACGCTCCCCCTAAAGCGTTGTCGTACCCTCACCTGGACCCTAAACCGTCCCCATCCCCTAACCCTAACCCTAGCCCGAACCCTAACCCTAACCCTTCCCCGAAGCGTGACCCTCAGCCTTCCCCTAATCCTAAACCGTACGCTAACACGAACCCGCGCCCTCACACGTACGCTCCCCCTAAAGCGTTGTCGTACCCTCACCTGGACCCTAAACCGTCCCCGTCCCCTAACCCTAACCCTAGCCCGAACCCTAACCCTAACCCTTCCCCGAAGCCTGACCCTCAGCCTTCCCCTAATCCTAAACCGTACGCTAACACGAACCCGCGCCCTCACACGTACGCTCCCCCTAAAGCGTTGTCGTACCCTCACCTGGACCCTAAACCGTCCCCGTCCCCTAACCCTAACCCTAGCCCGAACCCTAACCCTAACCCTTCCCCGAAGCCTGACCCTCACCCCTCCCCTAATGCTAAACCGTACGCTAACACTAACCCGCGCCCTCACACGTACGCTCCCCCTAAAGCATTGTCGTACCCTCACCTGGACCCTAAACCGTCCCGGTCCCATAACCCTAACACTAGCCCGAAACCTAACCCTAACCCTTCCCCGAAGCCTGACCCTCACCCGGCCCCTAATCCTAACCCGTACGCTCACACTAACCCGCGCCCTTACACGTATGCTCCGCCTAAACTGTTGTGGTACCCTCACCTGGACCCTAAACCGTCCCAATCTCCTAACCCTAACCCTCGCCCGAACCCTAACCCTTCCCCGAAACCTTACCCTCACTCGTCCCCTCATCCAAACCTGTACGCTAACACTAACCCGCGTCCTCACACGTACGCTCCCCCTAAAGCTTTGTCGTACCCTCACATGTACCCTAAACCGTCCCCGTCCCCTAACCCTAACCCTAGCCCGAACCCTAACCCTAACCCTTCCCCGAAGCCTGACCCTCACCCGTCCCCTAATCCTAAACCATACGATCACACTAAGCCGCGACCTCACACGTACGCTCCCCCTAAACCGTTGTCGTACACTCACCTGGACCCTAAAACGTGCCTGTCCCCTAACCCTAGCCCTAGCCCGAACCCTAACCCTAAGCCTTCCCCTCACCCGTCCCCTAATCCTAACCCATACGCTCACACTAACCCGCGCCATCACACGTACGCTCCCCCTAAGCCATTGTCGTACCCTCACCTGGACCCTAAAACGTCCCCATCCCCTAACCGTAACCCTAGCGCGAACACTAACCCTAACCCTTCCCCGAAGCCTTACCCTCACCCGTCCCCTAATCCTAACCCGTACGCTCACACTAACCCCCGCCCTCACACGTACGCTCCCCTTAAACCGTTGTCGTACACTCACCTGGACCCTAAACCGTCCCCGTCCCCTAACCCTAACCCTAGCTCGAACCCTAACCCTAACCCTAGCCCGAACCCTAACCCTAACCCTTCCCCGAAGCCTGACCCTCACCCGTCCCCTAATCTTAACCCGTACGCTAACACTAACCCGCGCCCTCACACGTACGCTCCCCCTAAAGCGTTGTCGTACCCTCACCTGGACCCTAAACCGTCCCCATCCCCTAACCCTAACCCTAGCCCGAACCCTAACCCTAACCCTTCCCCGAAGCCTGACCCTCAGCCGTCCCCTAATCCTAAACCGTACGCTAAGACTAACCCGCGCCCTCACACGTACGCTCCCCCTAAAGCGTTATCTTACCCTCACCTGGACCCTAAACCGTCCCCGTCCCCTAACCCTAACCCTAGCCCGAACCCTAACCCTAACCCTTCCCCGAAGCCTGACCCTCAGCCGTCCCCTAATCCTAACCCGTACGCTAACACTAACCCGCGCCCTCACACGTACGCTCCACCTAAAGCGTTGTCGTACCCTCACCTGGACCCTAAACCGTCCCCGTCCCCTAACCCTAACCCTAGCCCGAACCCTAACCCTAACCCTTCCCCGAAGCCTGACCCTCACCCGTCCCCTAATCCTAACCCGTACGCTAACACTAACCCGCGCCCTCACACGTACGCTCCCACTAAAGCGTTGTCGTACCCTCACCTGGACCCTAAACCGTCCCCGTCCCCTAACCCTAACCCTAGCCCGAACCCTAACCCTAACCCTTCCCCGAAGCCTGACCCTCAGCCGTCCCCTAATCCTAACCCGTTCGCTAACACTAATCCACACCCTCACACGTACGCTCCCCCTAAAGCGTTGTCATACCCTCACCTGGACCCTAAACCGTCCCCGTCCCCTAACCCTAACCCTAGCCCGAACCCTAGCCCTAATCCTTCCCCGAAGCCTGACCCTCAGCCGTCCCCTAAACCTAACCCGTACGCTAACACTAACCCGCACCCTCACACGTACGCTCTCCCTAAAGCGTTGTCGTACCCTCACCTGGACCCTAAACCGTCCCCGTCCCCTAACCCTAACCCTAGCCCGAACCCTAAACCTAACCCTTACCCGAAGCCTGACCCTCACCCGTCCCCTAATCCTAACCCGTACGCTAACACTAACCCGCGCCCTCACACGTACGCTCCCCCTAAAGCGTTGTCGTACCCTCACCTGGACCCTAAACCGTCCCCGTCCCCTAACCCTTACCCTAGCCCGAACCCTAACCCTAACCCTTCCCCGAAGCCTGACCCTCACCCGTCCCCTAATCCTAACCCGTACGCTAACACTAACCCACGCCCTCACACGTACGCTCCCCCTAAAGCGTTGTCGTACCCTCACCTGGACCCTAAACCGTCCCCGTCCCCTAACCCTAACCCTAGCCCGAACCCTAACCCTAACACTTCCCCGAAGCCTGACCCTCACCCGTCCCCTCATCCTAACCCGTACGCTAACACTAACCCGCGCCCTCACATGTACGCTCCCTCTAAAGCGTTGTCGTACCCTCACCTGGACCCTAAACCGTCCCCGTCCCCTAACCCTAACCCTAGCCCGAACCCTAACCCTAACCCTTCCCCGAAGCCTGACCCTCAGCCGTGCCCTAATACTAAACCGTACGCTAACACTAACCCGCGCCCTCACACGTACGCTCCCCCTAAAGTGTTGTCGTACCCTCACCTGGACCCTAAACCGTCCCCGTCCCCTAACCCTAACCCTAGCCCGAACCCTAACCCTAACCCTTCCCCGAAGCCTGACCCTCACCCGTCCCCTAATCCTAACCCGTACGCTAACACTAACCCACGCCCTCACACGTACGCTCCCCCTAAAGCGTTGTCGTACCCTCACCTGGACCCTAAACCGTCCCCGTCCCCTAACCCTAACCCTAGCCCGAACCCTAACCCTAACCCTTCCCCGAAGCCTGACCCTCACCCGTCCCCTAATCCTAACCCGTACGCTAACACTAACCCGCGCCCTCACACGTACGCTCCCCCTAAAGCGTTGTCGTACCCTCACCTGGACCCTAAACCGTCCCCGTCTCCTAACCCTAGCCCGAACGCTAACCCTAACCCTTCCCCGAAGCCTGACACTCAGCCGTCCCCTAATCCTAACCCGCACGCTAACACTAACCCGCGCTCTCACACGTACGCTCCCCCTAAAGCGTTGTCGTACCCTCACCTGGACCCTAAACTGTCCCCGTCCCCAACCCTAACCCTAGCCCGAACCCTAACCCTAACCCTTCCCCGAAGCCTGACCCTCAGCCGTCCCCTAATCCTAACCCGTACGCTAACACTAACCCGCGCCCTCACACGTACGCTCCCCCTAAAGCGTTGTCGTCCCCTCACCTGGACCCTAAACCGTACCCGTCCCCTAACCCTAACCCTAGCCCGAACCCTAACCCTAACACTTCCCCGAAGCCTAACCCTCACCCGTCCCCTAATCCTAACCCGTACGCTAACACTAACCCGTGCCCTCACACGTAGGCTCCCCCTAAAGCGTTGTCGTACCCTCACCTGGACCCTAAACCGTCCCCGTCCCCGTCCCCTAACCCTAACCCTAGCCCGAACCCTAACCCTAACCCTTCCCCGAAGCCTGACCCTCAGCCGTCCCCTAATCCTAACCCGTACCCTAACACTAACCCGCGCCCTCACACGTACGCTCCCCCTAAAGCGTTGTTGTACCCTCACCTGGACCCTAAACCGTCCCCGTCCCCTAACCCTAACCCTAGCCCGAACCCTAAACCTAACCCTTCCCAGAAGCCTGAACCTAAACCGTCCCCGTCCCCTAATCCTAACCCGTACGCTAACACTAACCCGCGCCCTCACACGTAGGCTCCCCCTAAAGCGTTGTCGTACCCTCACCTGGACCCTAAACCGTCCCCGTCCCCTAACCGTAACCCTAGCCCGAACCCTAACCCTAAACCTTCCCCGAAGCCTGACCCTCAGCCGTCCCCTAATCCTAACCCGTACGCTAACACTAACCCGCGCCCTCACATGTACGCTCCCCCTAAAGCGTTGTCGTACCCTCACCTGGACCCTAAACCGTCCCCATCCCCTAACCCTAGCCCGAAACCTAACCCTAACCCTTCCCCGAAGCCTGACCCTCAGCCTGCCCCTAATCCTAACCCGTACGCTAACACTAACCCGCGCCCTCACACGTACGCTCCCCCTAAATCGTTGTCGTACCCTCACCTGGACCCTAAACTGTCCCCGTCCCCAACCCTAACCCTAGCCCGAACCCTAACCCTAACCCTTCCCCGAAGCCTGACCCTCACCCGTCCCCTAATCCTAACCCGTACGCTAACACTAACCCGCGCCCTCACACGTACGCTCCCCCTAAAGCGTTGTCGTACCCTCACCTGGACCCTAAACCGTCCCCATCCCCTAACCCTAACCCTAGCCCGAACCCTAACCCTAACCCTTCCCCGAAGCCTGACCCTCAGCCGTCCCCTAATCCTAACCCGTACGCTAACACTAACCCGCGCCCTCACACGTACGCTCCCCCTAAAGCGTTATCTTACCCTCACCTGGACCCTAAACCGTCCCCGTCCCCTAACCCTAACCCTAGCCCGAACCCTAACCCTAACCCTTCCCCGAAGCCTGACCCTCAGCCGTCCCCTAATCCTAACCCGTACGCTAACACTAACCCGCGCCCTCACACGTACGCTCCCCCTAAAGCGTTGTCGTACCCTCACCTGGACCCTAAACCGTCCCCGTCCCCTAACCCTAACCCTAGCCCGAACCCTAACCCTAACCCTTCCCCGAAGCCTGACCCTCACCCGTCCCCTAATCCTAACCCGTACGCTAACACTAACCCGCGCCCTCACACGTACGCTCCCACTAAAGCGTTGTCGTACCCTCACCTGGACCCTAAACCGTCCCCGTCCCCTAACCCTAACCCTAGCCCGAACCCTAACCCTAACCCTTCCCCGAAGCCTGACCCTCAGCCGTCCCCTAATCCTAACCCGTACGCTAACACTAATCCACACCCTCACACGTACGCTCCCCCTAAAGCGTTGTCATACCCTCACCTGGACCCTAAACCGTCCCCGTCCCCTAACCCTAACCCTAGCCCAAACCCTAGCCCTAACCCTTCCCCGAAGCCTGACCCTCAGCCGTCCCCTAAACCTAACCCGTACGCTAACACTAACCCGCACCCTCACACGTACGCTCTCCCTAAAGCGTTGTCGTACCCTCACCTGGACCCTAAACCGTCCCCGTCCCCTAACCCTAACCCTAGCCCGAACCCTAAACCTAACCCTTCCCCGAAGCCTGACCCTCAGCCGTCCCCTAATCCTAACCCGTACGCTAACACTAACCCGCGCCCTCACACGTACGCTCCCCCTAAAGCGTTGTCGTACCCTCACCTGGACCCTAAACCGTCCCCGTCCCCTAACCCTAACCCTAGCCCGAACCCTAACCCTAACCCTTCCCCGAAGCCTGACCCTCACCCGTCCCCTAATCATAACCCGTACGCTAACACTAACCCGCGCCCTCACACGTATGCTCCCCCTAAAGCGTTGTCGTACCCTCACCTGGACCCTAAACCGTACCCGTCCCCTAACCCTAAGCCTAGCCCGAACCCTAACCCTAACCATTCCCCGAAGCCTGACCCTCACCCGTCCCCTAATCCTAACCCGTACGCTAACACTAACCCGCGCCCTCACACGTACGCTCCCCCTAAAGCGTTGTCGTACCCTCACCTGGACCCTAAACCGTACCCGTCCCCTAACCCTACCCCTAGCCCGAACCCTAACCCTAACCCTTCCCCGAAGCCTGACCCTCACCCGTCCCCTAATCCTAACCCGTACGCTAACACTAACCCGCGCCCTCACACGTACGCTCCCCCTAAAGCGTTGTCGTACCCTCACCTGGACCCTAAACCGTCCCCGTCCCCTAACCCTAACCCTAGCCCGAACCCTAACCCTAACCCTTCCCCGAAGCCTGACCCTCACCCGTCCCCTAATCCTAACCCGTACGCTAACACTAACCCGCGCCCTCACACGTACGCTCCCCCTAAAGCGTTGTCGTACCCTCACCTGGACCCTAAACCGTCCCCGTCCCCTAACCCTAACCCTAGCCCGAACCCTAACCCTAACCCTTCCCCGAAGCCTGACCCTCACCCGTCCCCTAATCCTAACCCGTACGCTAACACTAACCCATGCCCTCACACGTACGCTCCCCCTAAAGCGTTGTCGTACCCTCACCTGGACCCTAAACCATCCCCGTCCCCTAACCCTAACCCTAGCCCGAAACCTAACCCTAACCCTTCCCCGAAGCCTGACCCTCACCCGTCCCCTAATACTAACCCGTACGCTAACACTAACCCGCGCCCTCACACGTACGCTCCCCCTAATGCGTTGTCGTACCCTCACCTGGACCCTAAACCGTCCCCGTCCCCTAACCCTAACTCTAGCCCGAACCCTAACCCTAACCCTTCCCGAAGCCTGACCCTCACCCGTCCCCTAATCCTAACCCGTACGTTAACACTAACCCGCGCCCTCACACGTACGCTCCCCCTAAAGCGTTGTCGTACCCTCACCTGGACCCTAAACCGTCCCCGTCCCCTAACCCTAACCCTAGCCCGAACCCTAACCCTAACCCTTCCCCGAAGCCTGACCCTCACCCGTCCCCTAATCCTAACCCATACGCTAACACTAACCCACGCCCTCACACGTACGCTCCCCCTAAAGCCTTGTCGTACCCTCACCTGGACCCTAAACCGTCCCCGTCCCCTAACCCTAACCCTAGCCCGAACCCTAACCCTAACCCTTCCCCGAAGCCTGACCCTCACCCGTCCCCTAATCCTAACCCGTACGCTAACACTAACCCGCGCCCTCACACGTACGCTCCCCCTAAAGCGTTGTCGTACCCTCACCTGGACCCTAAACCGTCCCCGTCCCCTAACCCTAACCCTAGCCCGAACCCTAACCCTAACCCTTCCCCGAAGCCTGACCCTCAGCCGTGCCCTAATACTAAACCGTACGCTAACACTAACCCACGCCCTCACACGTACGCTCCCCCTAAAGTGTTGTCGTACCCTCACCTGGACCCTAAACCGTCCCCGTCCCCTAACTCTAACCCTAGCCCGAACCCTAACCCTAACCCTTCCCCGAAGCCTGACCCTCACCCGTCCCCTAATCCTAACCCGTACGCTAACACTAACCCGCGCCCTCACACGTACGCTCCCCCTAAAGCGTTGTCGTACCCTCACCTGGACCCTAAACCGTCCCGGTCCCATAACCCTAACACTAGCCCGAAACCTAACCCTAACCCTTCCCCGAAGCCTGACCCTCACCCGGCCCCTAATCCTAACCCGTACGCTCACACTAACCCGCGCCCTTACACGTATGCTCCGCTTAAACTGTTGTGGTACCCTCCCCTGGACCCTAAACCGTCCCAATCTCCTAACCCTAACCCTCGCCCGAACCCTAACCCTTCCCCGAAACCTTACCCTCACTCGTCCCCTCATCCAAACCCATACGCTAACACTAACCCGCGTCCTCACACGTACGCTCCCCCTAAAGCTTTGTCGTACCCTCACCTGGACCCTAAACCGTCCCCGTCCCTTAACCCTAACCCTAGCCCGAACCCTAACCCTAACCCTTCCCTGATGCCTGACCCTCACCCGTCCCCTAATCCTAAACCATACGATCACACTAAGCCGCGACCTCACACGTACGCTCCCCCTAAACCGTTGTCGTACACTCACCTGGACCCTAAAACGTGCCTGTCCCCTAACCCTAGCCCTAGCCCGAACCCTAACCCTAAGCCTTCCCCTCACCCGTCCCCTAATCCTAACCCATACGCTCACACTAACCCGCGCCATCACACGTACGCTCCCCCTAAGCCATTGTCGTACCCTCACCTGGACCCTAAAACGTCCCCATCCGCTAACCGTAACCCTAGCGCGAACACTAACCCTAACCCTTCCCCGAAGCCTTACCCTCACCCGTCCCCTAATCCTAACCCGTACGCTCACACTAACCCCCGCCCTCACACGTACGCTCCCCTTAAACCGTTGTCGTACACTCACCTGGACCCTAAACCGTCCCCGTCCCCTAACCCTAACCCTAGCTCGAACCCTAACCCTAACCCTAGCCCGAACCCTAACCCTAACCCTTCCCCGAAGCCTTACCCTCACCCGTCCCCTAATCCTAACCCGTACGCTCACACTAACCTGCGCCCTCGCACGAGCTCCCCATAAACCGTTTTCGTACTCTCACCTGGACCCTAAACCGTCCCCATCCCCTAACCCTAACCCTAGCCCGAACCCTAACCCTTCCCCGAAGCCTTACACTCACCCGTCCCCTAATCCTAACCCGTACGCTCACACTAACCCGCGCCCTCACACGTAAGCTCCCCCTAAAACGTTGTCGTACCCTCACCTGAACCCTAAACTGTCCCCGTCCCCTAACCCTAACCCTAGCCCGAACCCTAACCCTAACCCTTCCCCGAAGCCTTACCCTCACCCGTCCCCAAATCCTAACCCGTACGCTCACACTAACTCGCTCCCTCACACGTACGCTCTCCCTAAACCGTTGTCGTAACATCACCTGGACCCTAAACATCCCCGTCCCCTAACCCTAACCCTAGCCCGAACCATAACCCTAAGCCTTCCCCGAAGCCTTACCCTCTCCCGTCCCATAATCCTAATCCGTACGCTCACACTAACCCGCGCCCTCACACGTATGCTCCCCCTAAACCGTTGTCGTACCCTCACCTGGACACTAAACCGTCCCCATCCCCTATCCCTAACCCTAGCCCGAACCGTAACCCTAACCCTTCCCCGAAGCCTGACCGTCATCCGTCCCCTAATCCTAACCCGTACGCTCCCCCTAAACCGTTTTCGTACCCTCACCTGGACCCTAAACCGTCCCCGTCCCCTAACCCTAACCCTAGTCCGAACCCTAACCCTAACCCTTCCCCGAAGCCTTACCCTCACCCGTCCCCTAATCCTAACCCGTTCGCTCACACTAACCCGCGCCCTCATACGTATGCTACCCCTAAACTGTTGTCGTACCCTCACCTGGACCCTAAACCATCCCCGTCCCATAACCCTAACACTAGCCCGAACCGTAACCCTAAGCCTTCCCCGAAGCCTTACCCTCTCCCGTCCCATAATCCTAACCCGTACGCTCACACTAAGCCGCGCCATCACACGTACGCTCCCCCTAAACCGTTGTCATACCCTAACTTGGACCCAAAATCGTCCACGTCCCCTAACCCTAACCCTAGCCCGAACCCTAACCCTAACATTTCCCCGAAGACTTACCCTCACCCGTCCCCTAATCCTAACCCGTACGCTCACAGTAACCCTTGCTCTCACAGGTACGCTCCCCCTAAACCGTTGTCGTACCCTCACCTTGACCCTAGACCGTCCCGGTCCCCTAACCCTAACCCTAGCCCGAACCCTAACCCTAATCCTTCCCCGAAGCCTTACACAAACCCGTCCCCTAATCCTAACCCGTACGCTCACACTAACGCGCGCCCTCACTCGTACGCTCCCCCTAAACCGTTGTCGTACCCCCACCTGGACCCTAAACCATCCCTTTCCCCTAACCCTAACCCTAGCCCGAACCCTAACCCTAACCGTCCCCCGAAGCCTGACCCTCACCCGTCTCCTAATCCTAACCCGTACGCTCACAGTAACCCTTGCTCTCACACGTACGCTCCCCCTAAACCGTTCTCATACCCTCACCTGGACCCTAGACCGTCCCGGTCCCCTAACCCTAACCCTAGCCCGAACCCTAACCCTAACCCTTCCCCGAAGCCGTACCCTCACCCATCCCCTAATCCTAACCCGTACGCTCACACTAACCCGCGCCCTCAGACGTACGCTCCCCCTAAGCCGTTGTCATACCCTCACCTAGACCCTAAACCGTCCCCGTCCCCTAACCCTAACCCTATCCCGATTCCTAACCCTAATCCTTCCCCGAAGCCTTACCCTCACCCGTCCCGTAATCCTAACCCGTACGCTCACACTAACCCGCGCCCTCAAACGTATGCTCCGCCTAAACTGTTGTGGTACCCTCACCTGGACCCTAAACCGTCCCCATCTCCTAACCCTAACCCTCGCCCAAACCCTAACCCTAACCCTTCCCCGAAACCTTACCCTCACCCGTCCCCTCATCCTAACCCGTACGCTCACACTACCCCGCGCCCTCACACGTACGCTCCCCCTAAACCATTGTCGTACCCTCACCTGGACCCTAAACCGTCCCTGTCCCCTAACCCTAACCCTAGCCCGAACCCTAACCCTAACCCTTCCCCGAAGCCTTACCCTCACCCGTCCCCTAATTCTAACCCAGACGCTCACACTAACCCGCACCCTGACATGTACGCTCCCCCTAAACCGTTGTCGTACCCTCACCTGGACCCTAAACCGTCCGCATCCCCTAACCCTAACCCTAGCCCTAACACTAACCCTAACCCTTACCCGAAGCCTTACCCTAACCTGTCCCCTCATCCTAACCCGTACGCTAACACTAACCCGTACCCTAACCCGTACGCTAATTCTAAACTCTTATCGTACCCTAACATGTACCCTAAACCATTCACGTTCCCTATCCCCAAGCCATTGTAGTACCCTAACCTCTACCCTAAACCATCCCAGTTCCCTAACCGTAAGCCGTAAGCCTAACCCTAAGCCTAACACTAACCCATACCCGAAGCCTTACACTAACCCATCCCTTAATCCTAACCCATACACTAACACTATCCCATACCCTAACCCTAAACCCTTGTTGTACCCTAACCTGTACTCTAAACCGTCCCCGTCCCCTAACCCTAACACTAACACTAAACCCACTTATAGGCCTATAGCTGAGGAAATTTACAATAACAAGACACAACCACCCCAAAGTTTAGGGCTGCTCTATTTACAAGGGCCTCGACTATGGTACAACTTAAATATCCTAGAAGGAGAAAAAATGGATAAAGAAATTTTCGTACTTACGTACAATGGAATATCACTCAGCAATGAAGTCAATGTCATCAGGCCCGTAGCAGCATAATGAGTGGATTCAGGTACGATGATTCTAAGGAAATAAGTCACACAGAAAAAGAAACTTATGATAAGATATCACTTATAGAGGGAATGTAAACTTGGATACACATGAACAGAATTACAAAACAGAACAAAGTCCCACATTTCGAAAACCAACTTATTCTTGCTTAAGGGGAAAGGTGAGTTGGGGTGCTGTGTAAAACCAGAGGTTGAAATTAGCACAGATACCATTCCATAAGCCAAATATGTAACAGACAAGACCTACACCTTGCTCAAAGAATTAGTTTCAAAACGGCATATTCACCGCAGAGGAATATATCGGACAATAAGAATATTAAAACGTATGTATTTATATGTCTCCGTAAGAGAATGTAGTGTGTGTAGAGCAGCATACACAGCCGGTAAAATCAGCTAAACCCCATTATAAGAATAAATTTCAAAAACAAAACACAAAGCCAGTGAAGGAGAGAAAACTCTTAAATAATCGTTCAGGGCTTGTGATGAAACTTGGATTTACCACTTCTACACCCACAGCTGGGTGAGACATAAGGCAGGACATTTGGGGCTGAGAGGATTGGTGAGGTTCGGTGAGCAAATGCAGCCCCTTTGAAGTAATACTGCATGCTACCCATTCCATGGGTCCCAACTCTCCAGGTTTAAGGGATTCTTCCTACAGCTAAAACATGCATGGGAAACCCAGAGGATGCTCCACCGTGTGATCGGGCAACGTTTCTAAAACGCATCTCACTCTTTGTACCTTGGTACACGGATTCACCATTCCAGCCGCTTTACTAAAAATCTCCCCACGTGGAGAGTCACTGCCTTTAACCTCCTGTTTGGCACAGTTTGCAATTTCTGCGGAGGATGAAAGGGAATAGGGAGAACCAATGAGAGACTAGCTGTAGGTGTTTGGACGGTCACATTTTACTCTAATTTCCCACCAGGAAGAAGAATTAACAAAAGGCTCAGCGTGCCGTGACAAAACGAGAAGAGGGCCTGACGCAATCCTGCGGTTTTGCACCCAGCTCACAAAAAAGCGAGTTGAAAAAAGGAGCTCCGGGTCACTGCAATTCACAAACCTGCAGAGTTATACAGGACAGCTATCGTCCAAAAATATATTGAGGTAAGGCTACGAAGAGGACTTGAAAGCACGGCAAAATTGCAGGAAATAGATTTCAGGAGGTAGATTGAAACTGCATTTAAAGTATATGAAAAGCGGCAGAGCTTCGACAATGATGCACTTGGCCGAAAAGTACGTATGCTTTTTTTGCTGAATACATGCAGGAAAAAAGCATATGCACTTTTTGTCGAAATAAGCAAGCCTGCAATGGAGATCTGCACTACAATGAAGTCTCACTTTCCATCGGTCAAAAGGGCCATCTAAAAAAAGTGTAAAAACCAGAAAGGCAGGACAGGCCCTGGAGAACAGGGGGCCTTGTTATGCTGATGGGCGGGATGTAAATTGCCAACAGCCACTCTGGAGAAGTGTATGGTGTTTCCTGAAACATCTAAAAAACAAAGCTACAGAGCCTAGGGCGCTTCCACTTATGGCCCTATAGCTTAGGAAATTTAAAATCAACAAGACACAGCCACCCCAAAGTTTAGGGCTGCTGTGTTTACAAGAACATCGACTACGGTACAACTTAAATATCCCAGAAAGTGAAAAATGGATAAAGAAGTTGTGGTACTTACGTACAATGCAATATCACTCAGCAATGAAATCTATGTCATCAGGCCCGTAGCAGCATAATGAGTGGATTCAGGTACGATGATTCTAAGGAAATAAGTCACACAGAAAAATAAACTTATCATAAGATATCACTTATACAGGGAATGGAAACTTGGCTACACATGAACTGAATTACAAAACAGAACAGAGACTCACATTTAGAAAACAAACTTATGCTTGCTTAAGGGGAAAGGTGAGTTGGGATACTGCATAAATCCAGAGATTGAAATTAGCACAGATACCGTTCCATAAACCAAATATGTAATAGAAAAGACCTACTGCTTACTCAATGAAGTGGACTCAACACCCCCTATTCACCGCAGAGTAATATATCTGACTAGTAAGAATCTTAAAACCTATGTATCTATGTGTCTCCATAAGAGAATCAAGTGTGTGTAGAGAGGCATAAACACAGCAGTGGAAATCAGCTAAACCCCATTATAAAAATAAATTTCAAAAACAAAACACAAAGACAGTGAAAGACAGAGAAATTCTTAAATAATTCGTTCAGGGCTTGTGATGAAACCTGGATTTACCACATCTACACCCACAGCTGGGTGAGACATAAGGCAGGACACTTGGGGATGAGAGAATTGGTGAGGTTCGGTGAGCAAATGCAGCCCCTTTGAAGTAACACTGCATGTTACCCATTCCATGGGTCCCAACTCTCCAGGTTTAAGGGATTCTTCCTAAAGCTAAAACATGTATGGGAAACCCAGAGAATGGTACACCATGTGATCGGGAAACGTTTCTAAAACGCATCCCACTTTTCGTCACCTTGTACTCGGGTTCGCCATTCCAGACGTTTTACTAACAATCTCCCCACTTGGCGCGTCAGTGCCTTTAACCTCCTGTTTGGCACAGTTTGCAATTTCTGCGGAGGATGAACAGGAATAGGGAGAACCAATGAGAGACTAGCTGTAGTTGTTTGGACGGGCACATATCACTTTAATTTCCCATCAGGAAGAAGAATGAACCAAAGGCTCAGCGTGCCGTGCTGGAACCAGAATAGGGCCTGAAGCAATCCTGCAGGTTTGCACCCAGCTCAAAAGAAAGCGAGTTTGAAAAAGGAGCTCAGGGGCACTGTAATTCACAAACCTGCACAGTTATAAGTGACAGCTATCGTCCAAAACTATATTGAGGTAAGGCTACGAAGAGGACTTGAAAGCAAGGAAGAATTGCAGGAAACTGATTTCAAGAGGTAGATTGGAGTTGCCTTTAAAGCATAAGAAAAGTGGCAGAACTTTGACAATGATGCACTTGGCCAAAAAGGGCGTATGCGTTTTTTTCCTGAATATATCAGGAAAAAACGCATACGTGCTTTTTCTTCAACCAAGCAAGCGGGCAATGGAAATCTGCACTAAACTGAAGTCTCACTTCCCACCGGTAAAATGGGCATCTGAAAAAAGTGTAAAATCCAGAAAGGCAGGACAGGCCATGGAGAACTGGGAGCCTTGTTATGCTGATGGGGGGGATGTAAATTGCCAGCAGCCACTGTGGAGAAGTGTATGGTGTTTCCTGAAACCTCTAAAAAACAAAGCTACAGAGACTCAGGCACTTCCACCTATGGCCCTATACCTTAGGAAAATTAAAATCAACAAGACGCAGCCACCCCAAAGTTTAGGGCTGCTGTGTTTACAAGAACCTCGACAACGGTACAACTTAAATATCCCAGAAAGAGAAAAATAGATAAAGATGTTGTGGTACTTACGTACAATGGAATGTCTCTCAGCAATGAAATCAATGTCATCAGGCCCGTAGCAGCATAATGAGTGGATTCAGGTACGATGATTCTGAGTGAAATATGTCACACAGAGAAAGAAACTAGTCATAAGATATCACTTATAGAGGGAATGTAAACTTGGCCACACATGAACTGAATTACAAAACAGAACAGTCTCACATTTAGAAAACAAACTTTTGCTTGCTTAAGGGGAAAGGTGAGTTGGGGTGCTGCATAAAACCAGAGATTGAAATGAGCACAGATACCGTTCCATAAGCGAGTAATAGACAAGATATACTCCTTGCTCAACGAAGCGGACTCAACACCCCATATTCAACGCAGAGGAATATGTCTGACTAGTAAGAATCTTAAAACGTATGTATTTGTAGGTCTCCGTAAGAGGATCAAGTGTGCATAGAGCGACATAAACACAGCAGTGAAAATCAGCTAAACCCCATTATAAAAATGAATTTCAAAAACAAAACACAAAGACAGTGAAAGAGAGAGAAATTCTTAAATAATTCGTTCAGGGCTTGTGATGAAACCTGGATTTACCACATCTACAACCACAGCTGGGTGCGACATAAGGCTGGACACTTGGGGCTGAGAGGATTGGTGAGGTTCGGTGAGCAAATGCAGACCGTTTTAAGTAGTACTGCGTGTTACCCATTCCATGGGTCCCAACTCTCCAGGTTTAAGGGATTCTTCCTACAGCTAAAACATGCGTGGGAAACCCAGAGGATGGTCCACAGTGTGATCGGGCAAGGTTTCTAAAACACATCTCATTATTCGTCCTCTGGTACTCGGGTTCGCCATTCCAGACGCTTTACTAACAATCTCCCCACTTGGAGAGTCAGTGCCTTTAACCTCCTGTTTGGCACACTCTGCAATTTCTGCGGAGGATGAACGGCAATAGGGAGAACCAATGAGAGACTTGCTGTAGGTGTTTGGAAGGGCACATTTCACTCTAATTTCCCACCAGGATGTAGAATTAACCGAAGACTCAGCGTGCCGCACCGGAACCAGAATATAGCCTGAAGCAATCCTTTTGATTTGCGGCCATCTCACAAAAAGCGAGCTGAAAAAAGGAGCTCAGGGGCACTGCAATTCATAAAAACTGCAGAGTTATAAAGGACAACTATCGTCCAAAAATATATTGAGGTAAGGCTGCGAAGAGGACTTGAAAACAAGGCACAATTGCAGGAAACAGATTTCAGGAGGTAGACTGGAATTGCATTTAAAGCATATGAAAAGCGGCTGATCTTCGGCAATGATGCACTTGGCCAAAAAGGGCGTATGCGTTTTTTCCTGAATATATTCAGGTTGGCCCTTTTTGGCCAACCAAGCAAGCGTGCAATGGAAATCCGCACTACAATGAAGTCTCACTTCCCACCGGTCAAAAGGGCCATCCGAAAAAAGTGTAAAAACCAGAAAGGCAGGACAGGCCATAGAGAACAGGGAGCCATGTCATGCTGATGGGCAGGATGTAAATTGCCAACAGCCACTCTGGAGAAGTGTATGGTGTTTCCTGAAACATCTAAAAAACAAAGCTACAGAGCCTAGGGCACTTTCTCTCATGGCCCTATAGCTTGGGAAAACTAAAAATCAACAAGACACAGCCAGCCCAAAGTTTAGGGCTGCTGTGTTTACAAAAACCTCGACTACTGTACAACTTAAATATCCCTGAAAGAGAAAAATGGATAAAGAAATTGTGGTACTTACGTACAATGAAATATAACTCAGCCATGAAATCAATGTCATCATGTCCATAGCAGCATAATCAGTGGATTTTCGTACGATGATTCTAAGTGAAAGAAGTCCCACAGAAAAAGGAACTTGTTTTAACATATCACTTATAGAGGGAATGTAAACATGGTTACACATGATCTGAATTACAAGACAGAACAGAGTCTCACATTGAGAAAACAACTTATGCCTGCTTAAGGGGACAGGTGAGTTGGGGTGATGCAGAAAACCAGAGTTTGAAATTAGCTCAGATACGGTTCCTTAAACCAAATATGTAATAGACAAGACCTACTCCTTGCTCAACGAACTGGATTCAACACCCCCTATTCACCACAGAAGAATATATCTGACTAGTAAGAATCTTAAAACCTATGTATTCATATGTCTTCGTAAGGGAATCAAGGGTGTGTAGAACGGCATAAACACAGCAGTGAAAATCAGCTAAACCCCATTACAAAAATAATTTCAAAAACAAAACACAGGGACTTCCCTGGTGGCGCAGTGGTTGAGAGTCCGCCTGCCAATGTGGGGAATGCACGTTCGTGCCCCAGTCCGGGAAGATCCCACGTGCCGCGGAACGGCTGGGTCCATGAGCCATGGCCTCTGGGCCTGCGCGTCCGGAGCCTGTGCCCCACAACGGGAGAGGCTGCAACAGTGAGAGGCCTGTGTACCGCAAAAAAAAAAAAGACAAAACACCAGGACTGCAAAAGACAGAGAAATTCTTACAAAATTCGTTCAGGGGTTGTGATGCAACCTGGATTGACCACATCTAGAGCCACCGCCAGGTGAGACATAAGGCTGGACACTTGGGGCTGAGAGGACTGGTGCGGCTGGGTGAGCGAATGCAGACCCTTTAAAGTAATACTGCGTGCTACCCATTCCATGGGTCTCAACTCTCCAGGTTTAAGGGAATCTTCCGACAGCTAAAACATACATGGGAAAGCCAGAGGATGGTCCACTGTGTGATTGGGAAAGGTTTCTAAAATGCATGTCATTTTTCCTCTCCTGGTCCTCGTGTTCACCATTCCAACCTCTTTACTAACAACCTCGCCACTTGGAGAGTCAGCGCCTTTAACTTTCTATTTCTCACAGTGTGCAAGTTGTGCGGAGGATGAAAGGAAACAGGGGGAGCAAATGAGAGATTCGGTGTAGGTGTTTGGTCGGGCACATTTCACTCTAATTTCCCATCAGGAAGAAGAATTAACCAAAGGCTTAGCCTGCCACCCCAGAACTAGAATAGGGCCTGAAGCAATCCTGCAGTTTTGTGGCCAGCTCACAGGAAAGGGAGTTGAAAAATGGAGCTCAGGGGCACTGCAGTTCACAAACCTGCAGAGTCATAAACGACAACTATCGGTTAAAAATATATTGAGTTAAGGCAAAGAGGATTCGAAAGCAAGGCAGAATTGCAGGAAACTGATTTCGAGAGGTCGATTGGAGTCGCCTTTAAATCACATGAAAAGCAGCAGAACTTCGACGATGATGCAGTTGGCCAAAAAGTGCGTATGCGTTTTTTCCTGAATATATTCAGGATAAAACACATACGCACTTTTTGGCCAACCAGGCAAGCGGGAAATTCAAATCTGCACTACAAAGAAGTCTCATCCTAACCCTAACCCTAACCCTATCCCTATCCCGTTACCATACCCTAACCTGTACCTGAGACCGTACCCGTTCCCTAACCCTAAACCTAACCCTTACCCTAAGCTGTACACGAACACTAACCCACACGCTAACATGTACCCTAACAGTAACACATAGCCATACACTAAACTTTATCCTAACCCTACCCTATATCTTAACCCTTTCCTGAAACCGTACCATAACCCATACCCTAATCCTAACCCATCCCCTAACACTAACCCATAACCTAACCCATACCCTAATCCTAACCCATACACTAACACGTACCCTAACCCTAAGCCATTGTCATACCCTAAACTGTATCCTAATCCATACCCATTCCCTAACCCTAACCCTAACCCTTACACTATCCCGTACCATAATCCTAACCTGTACACTAACACTAAACCGTACCCTAACACTTACCCTACTCCTAACCCGTGGTCATACCCTAAACTGTACCCCAAACCATACCCATTCCCTAACCCTAACCCTAAACCTTACCCTAAACCGTACCCTAATCCTAACCCGTACACTAACACTAAACTTTACCCTAACACGTACCCTAACACTAACCCTTTGTTGTTCCCTATCCTGTACCCTAAACTGTACCCGTTCCTTAACACTAAACCTAACCCTAACCCATACCCTAACCCGTACCTAACACTAACCCATACACTAAACCTAACCATAACCCTGAACGTAAACCGTACCCTAATCCTAACCCGTACCCTAAAACTAACCCCTACCCTAAACCGTACCCTAACACTAAAGCAGCCATACCCTAAACTGTACCCTAACACTAACCCGTACCATAACCCTAAACCATACTCTAAGCCGTACAATAATCCTAACCCGTATCCTAAACCTAAACCTTACCCTAAACCCTAATCCTTACCCCTAGCTTAATTTTGTTTTTCTGTATTTAAAAAACTATTTTCTTGGGTTAAAACAAACTAGCAGAACAACAAAATAGGGGGCTTCCCTGGTGGTGGAGTGGTCGAGAATCTGCCTGCTAATGCAGGGGACACAGGTTCGAGCCCTGGTCTGGGAGGATCCCACATGCCGTGGAGCAACTAGGCCCATAAGCCACAACCAGTGAGCCCTCGCATCTGGAGCCTGTGCTCCGCAACAAGAGAGGCTGCGATAGTGAGAGGTCCACGCACCGAGATGAAGAGTGGCCCCCCACTCGCCACAACTAGAGAAAGCCCTCACACGGAAACTCAGACCCAACACAACAAAAATAAATAAATAAATAATAAACTCCTACCCCCCCCAAAAAAAGAACAACAAAATAAAACAGAAAGTAACCTGAGTGTCCCTCAAAAAGCTAAGTCTGAAATAGTTGGTACTTTTGTTCTATGGACTGTTATGTAGCCTATAAAAAGTGTGAGAGCTAAATCTGTTTTTCTACAGTGAGAAGCATGATGTTCCAGATGTATAGAACACCTGGATAAAATGAGAAATCTACACATTATGCTGGTCGTTTCAGTAAATGGGAAAGGATAGCAAGTGGTAAAATATTAGCTTTTCCTTTAATTTTTAAAATTTCACTTGTTACAAAGAACTTCAATTAAAATTGTAATTTTAAAAAGTAACAATGGAAATTTAAAAGAAAAAGTATATATTGTGTGTTCCGTTACATTTCATAGAATTATGAAAAGCTCCACCCTCTGGCCATTACCTGCAAAAGCAGCTTTAAAACCTATGCTAATTGTCACTTCATATGAACAAGTCCTGTAGGGCTGTAAAGGAAACCTGCCCTCATCATGTCTTGAGGGAGGTAAAGGCCAAAGTATTTCAAAATGTGGCACATATTTCAAGAAAACCATTTGAAGAACTAAACTGTAATAACCGTTTGAAAAATAAAAGGACATGCCTGAAAGCTCAATTTCAAAGGATTATGAGACACATGCAAATCCAACCACACAGAGGTATCAGCTCACACCATTCAGAATAACCATCAGGAAAGAAACTACAAACGATCAATGCTGAAGAGGTTGTGGAGAAATGCATACCCTTAATTTGAAGTGGGACGTAACCTGGTAAGAGCCACTAATGGGAACAGAGTGGAGGTGCCTTTAAAAGGTAAACATTGAGCTACTATATGATCCAGCAGGCCCACTCCTGGGCCTATAACATAAGAAGACGTAATTGGAAAGACACAGGCAGGCAAATCTGTACTGCAGCAGTATTACAATAGCCAAGACATGGAAGCAACCAAAAGTCCATCAACAGATGGGTGGACAAAGAAGAACTGGTACATGTAGAGATGGAATATTAGCTCGGGAAAAAAATGAAACAATGCCATCTGCAGCACCATAGATGAGTCTAGAGGTAATCATGCAACTTGTAGTAAGTGAGAAAGTGAAAGACACCTAACGTATATCACCTATAGGTGTTACCTAAAAATTGATACCAATGAAGATATTTCTAGAGAGAAAGGCAATCACAGATTCATTGAACAAACTTATGGTTCCCCAAATCGAAAGGTGTGAGGATTGGATACATTATGATATTGGGGTTAACAGAGATATACAAACACATGTGAAACATATAATCACCAAAGACCTACGGAATACCAAGAGAAGACTACTCAACATTGTGTCATAACCTAACTGGGAAAAGCTTCCAAAGAAGAATAGATATATGTATATGTGTGAAAGAACCACATCTTGCACACCTAGAACAAAAAAAAACATTGTAATCAAATTTGCTGCGATAAAAAATAAAAATTAAATTAAAAATATGAACAAGAAATAATGAGACATAAACTTAAAGGAATTTTTCCTGGCACATTCCATTCTAACTTTCAACCTAAAACAGGACTTCCATTAAGGCTCTGTTGCCCTGCTAACCAGATTTGGTAAAGGAGAAATGCTGCCGCCTTGTGGCTGTTTCACAC
>NW_027646151.1:0-102000 GCF_951394435.1 Stenella coeruleoalba | reverse complement strand
GTTCTGTAATTCAGTTCCTGTGTAGCCAAGTTTACATTCCGTGTATTACTGATATCTTATGATGTTTCTTTTTCTGTGTGACTTACTTCAGTTAGAATCATCATACCTGAATCCACTAATTGTGCTGCTAAGGGCCTGATGACACAGATTTCATTGCTGAGTGATATTGCTTTGTAAGTAAATACCACAACTTCTTTATCCATTTTTCACTTTCTGCGATGTTGAACTTGTACTGTAAACGAGGTTCTTGTAAACAGAGCCGTTCCAAACTTTGGGGTGGCTGTGTCTTTTTGATTTTAATTTCCCTAAGCTATAGGACCATAAGTGGAAGTGCCCTAGGTTCTGTTGCTTTGTTTTTTAGATGTTTCAGGAAACACCATACACTTCTCCCGAGTGGTTGTTGGCAATTTACATCCCGCCCATCAGCATAACAAGGCTCCCAGTTCTCCATGGCCTGTCCTGCCTTTCTGGATTTTACACTTTTTTCAGATGGCCCTTTTAACCGGGGGGAAGTGAGACTTTATAGTAGTGCAGATTTCCTTTGCAAGCTTGCTTGGTTGGCCAAAAAGGGCGTATGCATTTTTTCCTGAATATATTCAGGAATAATTTGCCCGTCCAGACACCTCCAGCTAGCCTCTCATTGGTTCTCGCTATTCCTGTTCATCTTCCGCAGAAATTGCAAACTGAGCCAAACAGGAGGTTAAAGGCGCTGACTCTCCAAGTGGGGAGAGTGTTAGTAAAGCGTCTGGAATGTTGCACCCGAGTACCAGGGGAGGAAAACTGAGACATATTTGAACACGTCTCCCGTTCACATGGTTGATCATACTTGGGTTCCACATGCATGTTTTAGCTGAAGGAAGAATACCTTAAACCTGGAGAGTTGAGACCCGTGTAATGGGTACCATGCAATATGACTTCAAAGGGTCTTCATTTGTTCACCGAACCTCTCCAATCCTATCACTGCTGCGTTTATGCCCCTGTACACATGCTTGATTCTCTTTTGGAGACATAGCAATCCATAGGTTTTACGATACTTACTAGTCAGGTACATTCTTAGGCGTTTAATATGCGGTGTTGAGTCCATTTCGTTGAGCAAGGAGTAGCTCTTGTCTATTCCATATTTGACTTAAGGAACTTTATCTGTGCTCATTTCAATCTCTGGTTTTATGCAGCACCCCAACTCACCTTTACCCTTAAGCAAGCATAAGTTGGTTTTCTAAATTTGAGACCCTGTTCTGTTCTGTAATTCAGTTCCTGTGTAGCCAAGTTTACATTCCGTGTATTACTGATATCTTATGATGTTTCTTTTTCTGTGTGACTTATTTCAGTTAGAATCATCATACCTGAATCCACTCATTGTGATGCTAAGGGCCTGATGACATAGATTTCATTGCTGAGTGATATTGCTTTGTAAGTAAATACCACAACTTCTTTATCCATTTTTCACTTTCTGCGATGTTGAACTTGTACTCTAAACGAGGTTCTTGTAAACAGAGGCGTCCCAAACTTTGGGGTGGCTGTGTCTTTTTGATTTTAATTTCCCTAAGCTATAGGACCATAAGAGGCAGTGCCCTAGGCTCTGTTGCTTTGTTTTTTAGATGTTTCAGGAAACACCATACACTTCTCCCGAGTGTCTGTTGGCAATTTACATCCCGCCCATCAGCATAACAAGGCTCCCAGTTCTCCATGGCCTGTCCTACCTTTCTGGATTTTACACTTTTTTCAGATGGCCCTTTTGACCGGGGGGAAGTGAGACTTCATTCTAGTGCAGATTTCCTTTGCAAGCTTGCTTGGTGGGCCAAAAAGGGCGTATGCGTTTTTTCCTGAATATATTCAGGAATAATTTGCCCGTCCAGACAACTCCAGCTAGACTCTCATTTGATCTCGCTATTCCTGTTCATCTTCCGCAGAAATTGCAAACTGGGCCAAACAGGAGGTTAAAGGCGCTGACTCTCCAAGTGGGGAGAGTGTTAGTAAAGCGTCTGGAATGTTGCACCCGAGTACCAGGGGAGGAAAACTGAGACATATTTGAACACGTCTCCCGTTCACATGGTTGATCATACTTGGGTTCCACATGCATGTTTTAGCTGAAGGAAGAATACCTTAAACCTGGAGAGTTGAAACCCGTGGAATGGGTACCATGCAATATGACTTCAAAGGGTCTTCATTTGCTCACCGAACTTCTCCAATCCTATCACTGCTGCGTTTATGCCCCTGTACACATGCTTGATTCTCTTTCGGAGACATAGCAATCCATAGGTTTTAAGATACTTACAAGTCAGGTACATTCTTAGGCGTTTAATATGCGGTGTTGAGTCCATTTCGTTGAGCAAGGAGTAGCTCTTGTCTATTCCATATTTGGCTTAAGGAACTTTATCTGTGCTCATTCCAATCTCTGGTTTTATGCAGCACCCCAACTCACCTTTACCCTTAAGCAAGCATAAGTTGTTTTTCTAAATTTGAGACCCTGTTCTGTTCTGTAATTCAGTTCCTGTGTAGCCAAGTTTCCATTCCGTGTATTACTGATATCTTATGATGTTTCTTTTTCTGTGTGACTTATTTCAGTTAGAATCATCATACCTGAATCCACTCATTGTGCTGCTAAGGGCCTGATGACATAGATTTCATTGCTGAGTGATATTGCTTTGTAAGTGAATACCACAACTTCTTTATCCATTTTTCACTTTCTGCGATGTTGAACTTGTACTGTAAAGGAGGTTATTGTAAACAGAGGCGTCCCAAACTTTGGGGTGGCTGTGTCTTTTTGATTTTAATTTCCCTAAGCTATAGGACCATAAGTGGCAGTGCCCTAGGCTCTGTTGCTTTGTTTTTTAGATGTTTCAGGAAACACCATACACTTCTCCCAAGTGTCTGTTGGCAATTTACATCCCGCCCATCAGCATAACAAGGCTCCCAGTTCTCCATGGCCTGTCCTGCCTTTCTGGATTTTACACTTTTTTCAGATGGCCCTTTTGACCGGGGGGAAGTGAGACTTCATTGTAGTGCAGATTTCCTTTGCAAGCTTGCTTGGTTGGCCAAAAAGGGCGTATGCGTTTTTTCCTGAATATATTCAGGAAAAAACGCATACGCCCTTTTTGGCCAAGTGCATCATTGTGGACGTTCTGCCTCTTTTCCTATGCTTTCAATGCAATTCCAGTCTACCTCCTGAAATCGGTTTCCTGCAATTCTGCCCCGCTTTCAAGTCCTCTTGGCAGCCTTACTTCAGTCTATTTTTGGACGATAGCTGTCATTTATAACTCTGCAGGTTTGTGAATTACAGTGCCCATGAGCTCCTTTCTTCAACTCGCTTTCCTGTGACCTGGCCGCAACACCGCAGGATGGCTTCAGGCCCTAATCTGGTTCCGGCCCGGCATGCTGAGCCTTTGGTTAATTCCTCTTCCTGGTGGGAAATGAGAGTTAAATTTGCCCGTCCAGACACCTCCAGCTAGCCTCTCATTGGTTCTCGCTATTCCTGTTCATCTTCCGCAGAAATTGCAAACTGGGCCAAACAGGAGGTTAAAGGGACTGACTCTCCAAGTGGGGAGAGTGTTAGTAAAGCGTCCGGAATGTTGCACCCGAGTACCAGGGGAGGAAAACTGAGACATATTTGAACACATCTCCCGATCACATGGTTGATCATACTCTAGGTTCCACATGCATGTTTTAGCTGAAGGAAGAATACCTTAAACCTGGGTAGTTGAAACCCGTGGAATGGGTACCATGCAATATGACTTCAAAGGGTCTTCATTTGCTCACCGAACCTCTCCAATCCTATCACTGCTGCGTTTATGCCCCTGTACACATGCTTGATTCTCTTTCGGAGACATAGCAATCCATAGGTTTTAAGATACTTACAAGTCAGGTACATTCTTAGGCGTTTAATATGCGGTGTTGAGTCCATTTCGTTGAGCAAGGAGTAGCTCTTGTCTATTCCATATTTGGCTTAAGGAACTTTATCTGTGCTCATTTCAATCTCTGGTTTTATGCAGCACCCCAACTCACCTTTCCCCTTAAGCAAGCATAAGTTGTTTTTCTAAATTTGAGACCCTGTTCTGTTCTGTAATTCAGTTCCTGTGTAGCCAAGTTTCCATTCCGTGTATTACTGATATCTTATGATATTTCTTTTTCTGTGTGACTTATTTCAGTTAGAATCATCATACCTGAATCCACTCATTGTGATGCTAAGGGCCTGATGACATAGATTTCATTGCTGAGTGATATTGCTTTGTAAGTGAATACCACAACTTCTTTATCCATTTTTCAATTTCTGCGATGTTGAACTTGTACTGTAAACGAGGTTCTTGTAAACAGAGCCGTTCCAAACTTTGGGGTGGCTGTGTCTTTTTGATTTTAATTTCCCTAAGCTATAGGACCATAAGTGGAAGTGCCCTAGGCTCTGTTGCTTTGTTTTTTAGATGTTTCAGGAAACACCATACACTTCTCCCAAGTGTCTGTTGGCAATTTACATCCCACCCATCAGCATAACAAGGCTCCCAGTTCTCCATGGCCTGTTGCCTTTCTGGATTTTACACTTTTTTCAGATGGCCCTTTTGACCGGGGGGAAGTGAGACTTCATTGTAGTGCAGATTTCCTTTGCAAGCTTGCTTGGTTGGCCAAAAAGGGCGTATGCGTTTTTTCCTGAATATATTCAGGAAAAAACGCATACGCCCTTTTTGGCCAAGTGCATCATTGTGGACGTTCTGCCTCTTTTCCTATGCTTTCAATGCAATTCCAGTCTACCTCCTGAAATCGGTTTCCTGCAATTCTGCCCCGCTTTCAAGTCCTCTTGGCAGCCTTACTTCAGTCTATTTTTGGACGATAGCTGTCATTTATAACTCTGCAGGTTTGTGAATTACAGTGCCCCTGAGCTCCTTTCTTCAACTCGCTTTCTTGTGACCTGGCCGCAACACCGCAGGATGGCTTCAGGCCCTAATCTGGTTCCGGCCCGGCATGCTGAGCCTTTGGTTAATTCCTCTTCCTGGTGGGAAATGAGAGTTAAATTTGCCCGTCCAGACACCTCCAGCTAGCCTCTCATTGGTTCTCGCTATTCCTGTTCATCTTCCGCAGAAATTGCAAACTGGGCCAAACAGGAGGTTAAAGGGACTGACTCTCCAAGTGGGGAGAGTGTTAGTAAAGCGTCTGGAATGTTGCACCCGAGTACCAGGGGAGGAAAACTGAGACATATTTGAACATGTCTCCCGATCACATGGTTGATCATACTCTAGGTTCCACATGCATGTTTTAGCTGAAGGAAGAATACCTTAAACCTGGGTAGTTGAAACCCGTGGAATGGGTGCCATGCAATATGACTTCAAAGGGTCTTCATTTGCTCACCGAACCTCTCCAATCCTATCACTGCTGCGTTTATGCCCCTGTACACATGCTTGATTCTCTTTCGGAGACATAGCAATCCATAGGTTTTAAGATACTTACAAGTCAGGTACATTCTTAGGCGTTTAATATGCGGTGTTGAGTCCATTTCGTTGAGCAAGGAGTAGCTCTTGTCTATTCCATATTTGGCTTAAGGAACTTTATCTGTACTCATTTCAATCTCTGGTTTTATGCAGCACCCCAACTCACCTTTACCCTTAAGCAAGCATAAGTTGTTTTTCTAAATTTGAGACCCTGTTCTGTTCTGTAATTCAGTTCCTGTGTAGCCAAGTTTCCATCCCGTGTATTACTGATATCTTATGATGTTTCTTTTTCTGTGTGACTTATTTCAGTTAGAGTCATCATACCTGAATCCACTCATTGTGATGCTAAGGGTCTGATGACATAGATTTCATTGCTGAGTGATATTGCTTTGTAAGTAAATACCACAACTTCTTTATCCATTTTTCACTTTCTGCGATGTTGAACTTGTACTGTAAACGAGGTTCTTGTAAACAGAGGCGTCCCAAACTTTGGGGTGGCTGTGTCTTTTTGATTTTAATTTCCCTAAGCTATAGGACCATAAGTGGCAGTGCCCTAGGCTCTGTTGCTTTGTTTTTTAGATGTTTCAGGAAACACCATACACTTCTCCCGAGTGTCTGTTGGCAATTTACATCCCGCCCATCAGCATAACAAGGCTCCCAGTTGTCCATGGCCTGTCCTGCCTTTCTGGATTTTACACTTTTTTCAGATGGCCCTTTTGACCGGGGGGAAGTGAGACTTCATTGTAGTGCAGATTTCCTTTGCAAGCTTGCTTGGTTGGCCAAAAAGGGCGTATGCGTTTTTTCCTGAATATATTCAGGAAAAAACGCATACGCCCTTTTTGGCCAAGTGCATCATTGTGGACGTTCTGCCTCTTTTCCTATGCTTTCAATGCAATTCCAGTCTACCTCCTGAAATCGGTTTCCTGCAATTCTGCCCCGCTTTCAAGTCCTCTTGGCAGCCTTACTTCAGTCTATTTTTGGACGATAGCTGTCATTTATAACTCTGCAGGTTTGTGAATTACAGTGCCCCTGAGCTCCTTTCTTCAACTCGCTTTCTTGTGACCTGGCCGCAACACCGCAGGATGGCTTCAGGCCCTAATCTGGTTCTGGCCCGGCACGCTGAGTCTTTGGTTAATTCCTCTTCCTGGTGGGAAATGAGAGTTAAATTTGCCCGTCCAGACACCTCCAGCTAGCCTCTCATTGGTTCTCGCTATTCCTGTTCATCTTCCGCAGAAATTGCAAACTGGGCCAAACAGGAGGTTAAAGGGACTGACTCTGCAAGTGGGGAGAGTGTTAGTAAAGCATCTGGAATGTTGCACCCGAGTACCAGGGGAGGAAAACTGAGACATATTTGAACACGTCTCCCGATCACATGGTTGATCATACTCTAGGTTCCACATGCATGTTTCAGCTGAAGGAAGAATACCTTAAACCTGGGTAGTTGAAACCCGTGGAATGGGTACCATGCAATATGACTTCAAAGGGTCTTCATTTGCTCACCGAACCTCTCCAATCCTATCACTGCTGCGTTTATGCCCCTGTACACATGCTTGATTCTCTTTCGGAGACATAGCAATCCATAGGTTTTAAGATACTTACTAGTCAGGTACATTCTTAGGCGTTTAATATGGGGTGTTGAGTCCATTTCGTTGAGCAAGGAGTAGCTCTTGTCTATACCATATTTGGCTTAAGGAACTTTATCTGTGCTCATTTCAATCTCTGGTTTTATGCAGCACCCCAACTCACCTTTACCCTTAAGCAAGAATAAGTTGGTTTTCTAAATTTGAGACCTTTTTCTGTTCTGTAATTCAGTTCCTGTGTAGCCAAGTTTACATTCCGTGTATTACTGATATCTAATGATGTTTCTTTTTCTGTGTGACTTATTTCAGTTAGAATCATCATACCTGAATCCACTCATTGTGATGCTAAGGGCCTGATGACACAGATTTCATTGCTGAGTGATATTGCTTTTTAAGTAAATACCACAACTTCTTTATCCATTTTTCACTTTCTGCGATGTTGAACTTGTACTGCAAACGAGGTTCTTGTAAACAGAGCCGTTCCAAACTTTGGTGTGGCTGTGTCTTTTTGATTTTAATTTCCCTAAGCTATAGGGCCATAAGTGGAAGTGCCCTAGGCTCTGTTGCTTTGTTTTTTAGATGTTTCAGGAAACACCATACACTTCTCCCGAGTGGTTGTTGGCAATTTACATCCCGCCCATCAGCATAACAAGGCTCCCAGTTCTCCATGGCCTGTCCTGCCTTTCTGGATTTTACACTTTTTTCAGATGGCCCTTTTGACCGGGGGGAAGTGAGACTTCATTGTAGTGCAGATTTCCTTTGCAAGCTTGCTTGGTTGGCCAAAAAGGGCGTATGCGTTTTTTCCTGAATATATTCAGGAAAAAACGCATACGCCCTTTTTGGCCAAGTGCATCATTGTGGACGTTCTGCCTCTTTTCCTATGCTTTCAATGCAATTCCAGTCTACCTCCTGAAATCGGTTTCCTGCAATTCTGCCCCGCTTTCAAGTCCTCTTGGCAGCCTTACTTCAGTCTATTTTTGGACGATAGCTGTCATTTATAACTCTGCAGGTTTGTGAATTACAGTGCCCCTGAGCTCCTTTCTTCAACTCGCTTTCTTGTAACCTGGCCGCAACACCGCAGGATGGCTTCAGGCCCTAATCTGGTTCCGGCACGGCACGCTGAGCCTTTGGTTAATGCCTCTTCCTGGTGGGAAATGAGAGTTAAATTTGCCCGTCCAGACACCTCCAGCTAGTCTCTCATTGGTTCTCGCTATTCCTGTTCATCTTCCGCAGAAATTGCAAACTGGGCCAAACAGGAGGTTAAAGGGACTGACTCTCCAAGTCGGGAGAGTGTTAGTAAAGCGTCTGGAATGTTGCACCCGAGTACCAGGGGAGGAAAACTGAGACATATTTGAACATGTCTCCCGATCAGATGGTTGATCATACTCTAGGTTCCACATGCATGTTTTAGCTGAAGGAAGAATACCTTAAACCTGGGTAGTTGAAACCCGTGGAATGGGTACCATGCAATATGACTTCAAAGGGTCTTCATTTGCTCACCGAACCTCTCCAATCCTATCACTGCTGCGTTTATGCCCCTGTACACATGCTTGATTCTCTTTCGGAGACATAGCAATCCATAGGTTTTAAGATACTTACAAGTCAGGTACATTCTTATGCGTTTAATATGCGGTGTTGAGTCCATTTCGTTGAGCAAGGAGTAGCTCTTGTCTATTCCATATTTGGCTTAAGGAACTTTATCTGTACTCATTTCAATCTCTGGTTTTATGCAGCACCCCAACTCACCTTTACCCTTAAGCAAGCATAAGTTGTTTTTCTAAATTTGAGACCCTGTTCTGTTCTGTAATTCAGTTCCTGTGTAGCCAAGTTTCCATCCCGTGTATTACTGATATCTTATGATGTTTCTTTTTCTGTGTGACTTATTTCAGTTAGAATCATCATACCTGAATCCACTCATTGTGCTGCTAAGGGCCTGATGACATAGATTTCATTGCTGAGTGATATTGCTTTGTAAGTGAATACCACAACTTCTTTATCCATTTTTCACTTTCTGCAATGTTGAACTTGTACTGTAAACGAGGTTCTTGTAAACAGAGGCGTCCCAGACATTGGGGTGGCTGTGTCTTTTTGATTTTAATTTCCCTAAGCTATAGGACCATAAGTGGAAGTGCCCTAGGCTCTGTTGCTTTGTTTTTTAGATGTTTCAGGAAACACCATACACTTCTCCCAAGTGTCTGTTGGCAATTTACATCCCGCCCATCAGCATAACAAGGCTCCCAGTTCTCAATGGCCTGTTGCCTTTCTGGATTTTACACTTTTTTCAGATGGCCCTTTTGACCGGGGGGAAGTGAGACTTCATTGTAGTGCAGATTTCCTTTGCAAGCTTGCTTGGTTGGCCAAAAAGGGCGTATGCGTTTTTTCCTGAATATATTCAGGAAAAAACGCATACGCCCTTTTTGGCCAAGTGCATCATTGTGGACGTTCTGCCTCTTTTCCTATGCTTTCAATGCAATTCCAGTCTACCTCCTGAAATCGGTTTCCTGCAATTCTGCCCCGCTTTCAAGTCCTCTTGGCAGCCTTACTTCAGTCTATTTTTGGACGATAGCTGTCATTTATAACTCTGCAGGTTTGTGAATTACAGTGCCCCTGAGCTCCTTTCTTCAACTCGCTTTCTTGTAACCTGGCCGCAACACCGCAGGATGGCTTCAGGCCCTAATCTGGTTCCGGCACGGCACGCTGAGCCTTTGGTTAATGCCTCTTCCTGGTGGGAAATGAGAGTTAAATTTGCCCGTCCAGACACCTCCAGCTAGCCTCTCATTGGTTCTCGCTATTCCTGTTCATCTTCCGCAGAAATTGCAAACTGGGCCAAACAGGAGGTTAAAGGGACTGACTCTCCAAGTCGGGAGAGTGTTAGTAAAGCGTCTGGAATGTTGCACCCGAGTACCAGGGGAGGAAAACTGAGACATATTTGAACATGTCTCCCGATCAGATGGTTGATCATACTCTAGGTTCCACATGCATGTTTTAGCTGAAGGAAGAATACCTTAAACCTGGGTAGTTGAAACCCGTGGAATGGGTACCATGCAATATGACTTCAAAGGGTCTTCATTTGCTCACCGAACCTCTCCAATCCTATCACTGCTGCGTTTATGCCCCTGTACACATGCTTGATTCTCTTTCGGAGACATAGCAATCCATAGGTTTTAATATACTTACTAGTCAGGTACATTCTTAGGCGTTTAATATGGGGTGTTGAGTCCATTTCGTTGAGCAAGGAGTAGCTCTTGTCTATTCCATATTTGGCTTAAGGAACTTTATCTGTGCTCATTTCAATCTCTGGTTTTATGCAGCACCCCAACTCACCTTTACCCTTAAGCAAGAATAAGTTGGTTTTCTAAATTTGAGACCCTGTTCTGTTCTGTAATTCAGTTCCTGTGTAGCCAAGTTTCCATTCCGTGTATTACTGATATCCTATGATGTTTCTTTTTCTGTGTGACTTATTTCAGTTAGAATCATCATACCTGAATCCACTCATTGTGCTGCTAAGGGCCTGATGACACAGATTTCATTGCTGAGTGATATTGCTTTGTAAGTAAATACCACAACTTCTTTATCCATTTTTCACTTTCTGCGATGTTGAACTTGTACTGTAAACGAGGTTCTTGTAAACAGAGCCGTTCCAAACTTTGGGGTGGCTGTGTCTTTTTGATTTTAATTTCCCTAAGCTATAGGACCATAAGTGGAAGTGCCCTAGGTTCTGTTGCTTTGTTTTTTAGATGTTTCAGGAAACACCATACACTTCTCCCGAGTGGTTGTTGGCAATTTACATCCCGCCCATCAGCATAACAAGGCTCCCAGTTCTCCATGGCCTGTCCTGCCTTTCTGGATTTTACACTTTTTTCAGATGGCCCTTTTGACCTGGGGGAAGTGAGACTTCATTGTAGTGCAGATTTCCTTTGCAAGCTTGCTTGGTTGGCCAAAAAGGGCGTATGCGTTTTTTCCTGAATATATTCAGGAAAAAACGCATACGCCCTTTTTGGCCAAGTGCATCATTGTGGACGTTCTGCCTCTTTTCCTATGCTTTCAATGCAATTCCAGTCTACCTTCTGAAATTGGTTTCCTGCAATTCTGCCCCGCTTTCAAGTCTTCTTGGCAGCCTTACTTCAGTCTATTTTTGGACGATAGCTGTCATTTATAACTCTGCAGGTTTGTGAATTACAGTGCCCCTGAGCTCCTTTCTTCAACTCGATTTCTTGTGACCTGGCCGCAACACCGCAGGATGGCTTCAGGCCCTAATCTGGTTCCGGCCCGGCACGCTGAGCCTTTGGTTAATTCCTCTTCCTGGTGGGAAATGAGAGTTAAATTTGCCCGTCCAGACACCTCCAGCTAGCCTCTCATTGGTTCTCGCTATTCCTGTTCATCTTCCGCAGAAATTGCAAACTGGGCCAAACAGGAGGTTAAAGGGACTGACTCTCCAAGTGGGGAGAGTGTTAGTAAAGCGTCTGGAATGTTGCACCCGAGTACCAGGGGAGGAAAACTGAGACATATTTGAACACGTCTCCCGATCACATGGTTGATCATACTCTAGGTTCCACATGCATGTTTTAGCTGAAGGAAGAATACCTTAAACCTGGGTAGTTGAAACCCGTGGAATGGGTACCATGCAATATGACTTCAAAGGGTCTTCATTTGCTCACCGAACCTCTCCAATCCTATCACTGCTGCGTTTATGCCCCTGTACACATGCTTGATTCTCTTTCGGAGACATAGCAATCCATAGGTTTTAAGATACTTACTAGTCAGGTACATTCTTAGGCGTTTAATATGGGGTGTTGAGTCCATTTCGTTGAGCAAGGAGTAGCTCTTGTGTATTCCATATTTGGCTTAAGGAACTTTATCTGTGCTCATTTCAATCTCTGGTTTTATGCAGCACCCCAACTCACCTTTACCCTTAAGCAAGAATAAGTTGGTTTTCTAAATTTGAGACCCTGTTCTGTTCTGTAATTCAGTTCCTGTGTAGCCAAGTTTCCATTCCGTGTATTACTGATATCTTATGATGTTTCTTTTTCTGTGTGACTTATTTCAGTTAGAATCATCATACCTGAATCCACTCATTGTGCTGCTAAGGGCCTGATGACACAGATTTCATTGCTGAGTGATATTGCTTTGTAAGTAAATACCACAACTTCTTTATCCATTTTTCACTTTCTGCGATGTTGAACTTGTACTGTAAACGAGGTTCTTGTAAACAGAGCCGTTCCAAACTTTGGGGTGGCTGTGTCTTTTTGATTTTAATTTCCCTAAGCTATAGGACCATAAGTGGAAGTGCCCTAGGTTCTGTTGCTTTGTTTTTTAGATGTTTCAGGAAACACCATACACTTCTCCCGAGTGGTTGTTGGCAATTTACATCCCGCCCATCAGCATAACAAGGCTCCCAGTTCTCCATGGCCTGTCCTGCCTTTCTGGATTTTACACTTTTTTCAGATGGCCCTTTTGACCGGGGGGAAGTGAGACTTCATTGTAGTGCAGATTTCCTTTGCAAGCTTGCTTGGTTGGCCAAAAAGGGCGTATGCGTTTTTTCCTGAATATATTCGGGAAAAAACGCATACGCCCTTTTTGGCCAAGTGCATCATTGTGGACGTTCTGCCTCTTTTCCTATGCTTTCAATGCAATTCCAGTCTACCTCCTGAAATCGGTTTCCTGCAATTCTGCCCCGCTTTCAAGTCCTCTTGGCAGCCTTACTTCAGTCTATTTTTGGACGATAGCTGTCATTTATAACTCTGCAGGTTTGTGAATTACAGTGCCCCTGAGCTCCTTTCTTCAACTTGCTTTCTTGTGACCTGGCCGCAACACCGCAGGATGGCTTCACGCCCTAATCTGGTTCCGGCACGGCACGCTGAGCCTTTGGTTATTTCCTCTTCCTGGTGGGAAATGAGAGTTAAATTTGCCCGTCCAGACACCTCCAGCTAGTCTCTCATTGGTTCTCGCTATTCCTGTTCATCTTCCGCAGAAATTGCAAACTGGGCCAAACAAGAGGTTAAAGGCGCTGACTCTCCAAGTGGGGAGAGTGTTAGTAAAGCGTCTGGAATGTTGCACCCGAGTACCAGGGGGGGAAAACTGAGACATATTTGAACACGTCTCCCGTTCACATAGTTGATCATACTTGGGTTCCACATGCATGTTTTAGCTGAAGGAAGAATACCTTAAACCTGGAGAGTTGAGACCCGTGTAATGGGTACCATGCAATATGACTTCAAAGGGTCTTCATTTGCTCACCGAACCTCTCCAATCCTATCACTGCTGCGTTTATGCCCCTGTACACATGCTTGATTCTCTTTCGGAGACATAGCAATCCATAGGTTTTAAGATACTTACTAGTCAGGTACATTCTTAGGCGTTTAATATGCGGTGTTGAGTCCATTTCGTTGAGCAAGGAGTAGCTCTTGTCTATTCCATATTTGACTTAAGGAACTTTATCTGTGCTCATTTCAATCTCTGGTTTTATGCAGCACCCCAACTCACCTTTACCCTTAAGCAAGCATAAGTTGGTTTTCTAAATTTGAGACCCTGTTCTGTTCTGTAATTCAGTTCCTGTGTAGCCAAGTTTACATTCCGTGTATTACTGATATCTTATGATGTTTCTTTTTCTGTGTGACTTATTTCAGTTAGAGTCATCATACCTGAATCCACTCATTGTGATGCTAAGGGCCTGATGACATAGATTTCATTGCTGAGTGATATTGCTTTGTAAGTAAATACCACAACTTCTTTATCCATTTTTCACTTTTTGTGATATTGAACTTGTACGGTAAACGAGGTTCTTGTAAACAGAGGCGTCCCAAACTTTGGGGTGGCTGTGTCTTTTTGATTTTAATTTCCCTAAGCTATAAGACCATAAGTGGCAGTGCCCTAGGCTCTGTTGCTTTGTTTTTTAGATGTTTCAGGAAACACCATACACTTCTCCCGAGTGTCTGTTGGCAATTTACATCCCGCCCATCAGCATAACAAGGCTCCCAGTTCTCCATGGCCTGTCCTGCCTTTCTGGATTTTACACTTTTTTCAGATGGCCCTTTTGACCGGGGGGAAGTGAGACTTCATTGTAGTGCAGATTTCCTTTGCAAGCTTGCTTGGTTGGCCAAAAAGGGCGTATGCGTTTTTTCCTGAATATATTCAGGAAAAAACGCATACGCCCTTTTTTGCCAAGTGCATCATTGTGGACGTTCTGCCTCTTTTCCTATGTTTTCAATGCAATTCCAGTCTACCTCCTGAAATCGGTTTCCTGCAATTCTGCCCCGCTTTCAAGTCCTCTTGGCAGCCTTACTTCAGTCTATTTTTGGATGATAGCTGTCATTTATAACTCTGCAGGTTTGTGAATTACAGTGCCCCTGAGCTCCTTTCTTCAACTCGCTTTCTTGTGACCTGGCCGCAACACCGCAGGATGGCTTCAGGCCCTAATCTGGTTTCGGCACGGCACGCTGAGCGTTTGGTTAATTCCTCTTCCTGGTGGGAAATGAGAGTTAAATTTGCCCGTCCAGACACCTCCAGCTAGCCTCTCATTGGTTCTCACTATTCCTGTTCATCTTCCGCAGAAATTGCAAACTGGGCCAAACAGGAGGTTAAAGGGACTGACTCTCCAAGTGGGGAGAGTGTTAGTAAAGCGTCTGGAATGTTGCACCCGAGTACCATGGGAGGAAAACTGAGACATATTTGAACACGTCTCCCGATCACATGGTTGATCATACTCTAGGTTCCACATGCATGTTTTAGCTGAAGGAAGAATACCTTAAACCTGGGTAGTTGAAACCCGTGGAATGGGTACCATGCAATATGACTTCAAAGGGTCTTCATTTGCTCACCGAACCTCTCCAATCCTATCACTGCTGCGTTTATGCCCCTGTACACATGCTTGATAATCTTTCGGAGACATAGCAATCCATAGGTTTTAAGATACTTACTAGTCAGGTACATTCTTAGACGTTTAATTTGGGGTGTTGAGTCCATTTCGTTGAGCAAGGAGTAGCTCTTGTCTATACCATATTTGGCTTAAGGAACTTTATCTGTGCTCATTTCAATCTCTGGTTTTATGCAGCACCCCAACTCACATTTCCCCTTAAGCAAGAATAAGTTGGTTTTCTAAATTTGAGACCCTGTTCTGTTCTGTAATTCAGTTCCTGTGTAGCCAAGTTTCCATTCCGTGTATTACTGATATCTTATGATGATTCTTTTTCTGTGTGACTTATTTCAGTTAGAATCATCATACCTGAATCCACTCATTGTGCTGCTAAGGGCCTGATGACACAGATTTCATTGCTGAGTGATATTGCTTTGTAAGTAAATACCACAACTTCTTTATCCATTTTTCACTTTCTGCGATGTTGAACTTGTACTGTAAACGAGGTTCTTGTAAACAGAGCCATTCCAAACTTTGGGGTGGCTGTGTCTTTTTGATTTTAATTTCCCTAAGCTATAGGACCATAAGTGGAAGTGCCCTAGGTTCTGTTGCTTTGTTTTTTAGATGTTTCAGGAAACACCATACACTTCTCCCGAGTGGTTGTTGGCAATTTACATCCCGCCCATCAGCATAACAAGGCTCCCAGTTCTCCATGGCCTGTCCTGCCTTTCTGGATTTTACACTTTTTTCAGATGGCCCTTTTGACCGGGGGGAAGTGAGACTTCATTGTAGTGCAGATTTCCTTTGCAAGCTTGCTTGGTTGGCCAAAAAGGGCGTATGCGTTTTTTCCTGAATATATTCAGGAAAAAACGCATACGCCCTTTTTGGCCAAGTGCATCATTGTGGACGTTCTGCCTCTTTTCCTATGCTTTCAATGCAATTCCAGTCTACCTCCTGAAATCGGTTTCCTGCAATTCTGCCCCGCTTTCAAGTCCTCTTGGCAGCCTTACTTCAGTCTATTTTTGGACGATAGCTGTCATTTATAACTCTGCAGGTTTGTGAATTACAGTGCCCCTGAGCTCCTTTCTTCAACTTGCTTTCTTGTGACCTGGCCGCAACACCGCAGGATGGCTTCAGGCCCTAATCTGGTTCCGGCACGGCACGCTGAGCCTTTGGTTATTTCCTCTTCCTGGTGGGAAATGAGAGTTAAATTTGCCCGTCCAGACACCTTCAGCTAGCCTCTCATTGGTTCTCGCTATTCCTGTTCATCTTCCGCAGAAATTGCAAACTGGGCCAAACAGGAGGTTAAAGGCGCTGACTCTCCAAGTGGGGAGAGTGTTAGTAAAGCGTCTGGAATGTTGCACCCGAGTACCAGGGGAGGAAAACTGAGATATATTTGAACACGTCTCCCGTTCACATGGTTGATCATACTTGGGTTCCACATGCATGTTTTAGCTGAAAGAAGAATACCTTAAACCTGGAGAGTTGAGACCCGTGTAATGGGTACCATGCAATATGACTTCAAAGGGTCTTCATTTGCTCACCGAACCTCTCCAATCCTATCACTGCTGCGTTTATGCCCCTGTACACATGCTTGATTCTCTTTCGGAGACATAGCAATCCATAGGTTTTACGATACTTACTAGTCAGGTACATTCTTAGGCGTTTAATATGCGGTGTTGAGTCCATTTCGTTGAGCAAGGAGTAGCTCTTGTCTATTCCATATTTGACTTAAGGAACTTTATCTGTGCTCATTTCAATCTCTGGTTTTATGCAGCACCCCAACTCACCTTTACCCTTAAGCAAGCATAAGTTGGTTTTCTAAATTTGAGAACCTGTTCTGTTCTGTAATTCAGTTCCTGTGTAGCCAAGTTTACATTCCGTGTATTACTGATATCTTATGATGTTTCTTTTTCTGTGTGACTTATTTCAGTTAGAATCATCATACCTGAATCCACTCATTGTGATGCTAAGGGCCTGATGACATAGATTTCATTGCTGAGTGATATTGGTTTGTAAGTAAATACCACAAATTCTTTATCCATTTTTCACTTTCTGCGATGTTGAACTTGTACTGTAAACGAGGTTCTTGTAAACACAGGCGTCCCAAACTTTGGGGTGGCTGTGTCTTTTTGATTTTAATTTCCCTAAGCTATAGGACCATAAGTGGCATTGCCCTAGGCTCTGTTGCTTTGTTTTTTAGATGTTTCAGGAAACACCATACACTTCTCCCGAGTGTCTGTTGGCAATTTACATCCCGCCCATCAGTATAACAAGGCTCCCAGTTTTCCATGGCCTGTCCTGCCTTTCTGGATTTTACACTTTTTTCAGATGGCCCTTTTGACCGGGGGGAAGTGAGACTTCATTGTAGTGCAGATTTCCTTTGCAAGCTTGCTTGGTTGGCCAAAAAGAGCGTATGCGTTTTTTCCTGAATATATTCAGGAAAAAACGCATACGCCCTTTTTGGCCAAGTGCATCATTGTGGACGTTCTGCCTCTTTTCCTATGCTTTCAATGCAATTCCAGTCTACCTCCTGAAATCGGATTCCTGCAATTCTGCCCCGCTTTCAAGTCCTCTTGGCAGCCTTACTTCAGTCTATTTTTGGACGATAGCTGTCATTTATAACTCTGCAGGTTTGTGAATTACAGTGCCCCTGAGCTCCTTTCTTCAACTCGCTTTCTTGTGACCTGGCCGCAACACCGCAGGATGGCTTCAGGCCCTAATCTGGTTCCGGCACGGCATGCTGAGCCTTTGGTTAATTCCTCTTCCTGGTGGGAAATGAGAGTTAAATTTGCCCGTCCAGACACCTCCAGCTAGTCTCTCATTGGTTCTCGCTATTCCTGTTCATCTTCCGCAGAAATTGCAAACTGGGCCAAACAGGAGGTTAAAGGCGCTGACTCTCCAAGTGGGGAGAGTGTTAGTAAAGCCTCTGGAATGTTGCACCCGAGTACCAGGGGGGGAAAACTGAGACATATTTGAACACGTCTCCCGTTCACATGGTTGATCATACTTGGGTTCCACATGCATGTTTTAGCTGAAGGAAGAATACCTTAAACCTGGAGAGTTGAGACCCGTGTAATGGGTACCATGCAATATGACTTCAAAGGGTCTTCATTTGCTCACCGAACCTCTCCAATCCTATCACTGCTGCGTTTATGTCCCTGTACACATGCTTGATTCTCTTTCGGAGACATAGCAATCCATAGGTTTTAAGATACTTACTAGTCAGGTACATTCTTAGGCGTTTAATATGCGGTGTTGAGTCCATTTCGTTGAGCAAGGAGTAGCTCTTGTCTATTCCATATTTGACTTAAGGAACTTTATCTGTGCTCATTTCAATCTCTGGTTTTATGCAGCACCCCAACTCACCTTTACCCTTAAGCAAGCATAAGTTGGTTTTCTAAATTTGAGACCCTGTTCTGTTCTGTAATTCAGTTCCTGTGTAGCCAAGTTTACATTCCATGTATTACTGATATCTTATGATGTTTCTTTTTCTGTGTGACTTATTTCAGTTAGAATCATCATACCTGAATCCACTCATTGTGCTGCTAAGGGCCTGATGACACAGATTTCATTGCTGAGTGATATTGCTTTGTAAGTAAATACCACAACTTCTTTATCCATTTTTCACTTTCTGCGATGTTGAACTTGTACTGTAGACGAGGTTCTTGTAAACAGAGCCGTTCCAAACTTTGGGGTGGCTGTGTCTTTTTGATTTTAATTTCCCTATGCTATAGGACCATAAGTGGAAGTGCCCTAGGTTCTGTTGCTTTGTTTTTTAGATGTTTCAGGAAACACCATACACTTCTCCCGAGTGGTTGTGGGCAATTTACATCCCGCCCATCAGCATAACAAGGCTCCCAGTTCTCCATGGCCTGTCCTGCCTTTCTGGATTTTACACTTTTTTCAGATGGCCCTTTTGACCTGGGGGAAGTGAGACTTCATTGTAGTGCAGATTTCCTTTGCAAGCTTGCTTGGTTGGCCAAAAAGGGCGTATGCGTTTTTTCCTGAATATATTCAGGAAAAAACGCATACGCCCTTTTTGGCCAAGTGCATCATTGTGGACGTTCTGCCTCTTTTCCTATGCTTTCAATGCAATTCCAGTCTACCTCCTGAAATCGGTTTCCTGAAATTCTGCCCCGCTTTCAAGTCCTCTTGGCAGCCTTACTTCAGTCTATTTTTGGACGATAGCTGTCATTTATAACTCTGCAGGTTTGTGAATTACAGTGCCCCTGAGCTCCTTTCTTCAACTCGCTTTCTTTTGAGCTGGCCGCAACACCGCAGGATGGCTTCAGGCCCTAATCTGGTTCCGGTATGGCACGCTGAGCCTTTGTTTATTTCCTCTTCCTGGTGGGAAATGAGAGTTAAATTTGCCCGTCCAGACACCTCCAGCTAGCCTCTCATTGGTTCTCGCTATTCCTGTTCATCTTCCGCAGAAATTGCAAACTGGGCCAAACAGGAGGTTAAAGGCACTGACTCTCCAAGTGGGGAGAGTGTTAGTAAAGCGTCTGGAATGTTGCACCCGAGTACCAGGGGAGGAAAACTGAGACATATTTGAACACGTCTCCCGTTCACATGGTTGATCATACTTGGGTTCCACATGCATGTTTTACCTGAAGGAAGAATACCTTAAACCTGCAGAGTTCAGACCCGTGTAATGGGTACCATGCAATATGACTTCAAAGGGTCTTCATTTGCTCACCGAACCTCTCCAATCCTATCACTGCTGCGTTTATGCCCCTGTACACATGCTTGATTCTCTTTTGGAGACATAGAAATCCATAGGTTTTATGATACTTACTAGTCAGGTACATTCTTAGGCGTTTAATATGGGGTGTTGAGTCCATTTCGTTGAGCAAGGAGTAGCTCTTGTCTATTCCATATTTGACTTAAGGAACTTTATCTGTGCTCATTTCAATCTATGGTTTTATGCAGCACCCCAACTCACCTTTACCCTTAAGCAAGCATAAGTTGGTTTTCTAAATTTGAGACCCTGTTCTGTTCTGTAATTCAGTTCCTGTGTAGCCAAGTTTACATTCCGTGTATTACTGATATCTTATGATGTTTCTTTTTCTGTGTGACATATTTCAGTTAGAATCATCATACCTGAATCCACTCATTGTGATGCTAAGGGCCTGATGACATAGATTTCATTGCTGAGTGATATTGCTTTGTAAGTAAATACCACAACTTCTTTATCCATTTTTCACTTTCTGCGATGTTGAACTTGTACTGTAAACGAGCTTCTTGTAAACAGAGACGTCCCAAACTTTGGGGTGGCTGTGTCTTTTTGATTTTAATTTCCCTAAGCTATAGGACCATAAGTGGCAGTGCCCTAGGCTCTGTTGCTTTGTTTTTTAGATGTTTCATGAAACACCATACACTTCTCCCGAGTGTCTGTTGGCAATTTACATCCCGCCCATCAGCATAACAAGGCTCCCAGTTGTCCATGGCCTGTCCTGCCTTTCTGGATTTTACACTTTTTTCAGATGGCCCTTTTGACCGGGGGGAAGTGAGACTTCATTGTAGTGCAGATTTCCTTTGCAAGCTTGCTTGGTTGGCCAAAAAGGGCGTATGCGTTTTTACATCCCGCCCATCAGCATAACAAGACTCCCAGTTCTCCATGGCCTGTCCTGCCTTTCTGGATTTTACACTTTTTTCAGATGGCCCTTTTGACCGGGGGGAAGTGAGACTTCATTGTAGTGCAGATTTCCTTTGGAAGCTTGCTTGGTTGGCCAAAAAGTGCGTATGCGTTTTTTCCTGAATATATTCAGGAAAAAACGCATACGCCCTTTTTGGCCAAGTGCATCATTGTGGACGTTCTGCCTCTTTTCCTATGCTTTCAATGCAATTCCAGTCTACCTCCTGAAATCGGTTTCCTGCAATTCTGCCCCGCTTTCAAGTCCTCTTGGCAGCCTTACTTCAGTCTATTTTTGGACGATAGCTGTCATTTATAACTCTGCAGGTTTGTGAATTACAGTGCCCCTGAGCTCCTTTCTTCAACTTGCTTTCTTGTGACCTGGCCGCAACACCGCAGGATGGCTTCACGCCCTAATCTGGTTCCGGCACGGCACGCTGAGCCTTTGGTTATTTCCTCTTCCTGGTGGGAAATGAGAGTTAAATTTGCCCGTCCAGACACCTCCAGCTAGTCTCTCATTGGTTCTCGCTATTCCTGTTCATCTTCCGCAGAAATTGCAAACTGGGCCAAACAGGAGGTTAAAGGCGCTGACTCTCCAAGTGGGGAGAGTGTTAGTAAAGCGTCTGGAATGTTGCACCCGAGTACCAGGGGGGGAAAACTGAGACATATTTGAACACGTCTCCCGTTCACATGGTTGATCATACTTGGGTTCCACATGCATGTTTTAGCTGAAGGAAGAATACCTTAAACCTGGAGAGTTGAGAGCCGTGTAATGGGTACCATGCAATATGACTTCAAAGGGTCTTCATTTGCTCACCGAACCTCTCCAATCCTATCACTGCTGCGTTTATGTCCCTGTACACATGCTTGATTCTCTTTCGGAGACATAGCAATCCATAGGTTTTAAGATACTTACTAGTCAGGTACATTCTTAGGCGTTTAATATGCGGTGTTGAGTCCATTTCGTTGAGCAAGGAGTAGCTCTTTTCTATTCCATATTTGACTTAAGGAACTTTATCTGTGCTCATTTCAATCTCTGGTTTTATGCAGCACCCCAACTCACCTTTACCCTTAAGCAAGCATAAGTTGGTTTTCTAAATTTGAGACCCTGTTCTGTTCTGTAATTCAGTTCCTGTGTAGCCAAGTTTACATTCCATGTATTACTGATATCTTATGATGTTTCTTTTTCTGTGTGAATTACTTCAGTTAGAATCATCATACCTGAATCCACTCATTGTGCTGCTAAGGGCCTGATGACACAGATTTCATTGCTGAGTGATATTGCTTTGTAAGTAAATACCACAACTTCTTTATCCATTTTTCACTTTCTGCGATGTTGAACTTGTACTGTAGACGAGGTTCTTGTAAACAGAGCCGTTCCAAACTTTGGGGTGGCTGTGTCTTTTTGATTTTAATTTCCCTAAGCTATAGGACCATAAGTGGAAGTGCCCTAGGTTCTGTTGCTTTGTTTTTTAGATGTTTCAGGAAACACCATACACTTCTCCCGAGTGGTTGTGGGCAATTTACATCCCGCCCATCAGCATAACAAGGCTCCCAGTTCTCCATGGCCTGTCCTGCCTTTCTGGATTTTACACTTTTTTCAGATGGCCCTTTTGACCTGGGGGAAGTGAGACTTCATTGTAGTGCAGATTTCCTTTGCAAGCTTGCTTGGTTGGCCAAAAAGGGCGTATGCGTTTTTTCCTGAATATATTCAGGAAAAAACGCATACGCCCTTTTTGGCCAAGTGCATCATTGTGGACGTTCTGCCTCTTTTCCTATGCTTTCAATGCAATTCCAGTCTACCTCCTGAAATCGGTTTCCTGCAATTCTGCCCCGCTTTCAAGTCCTCTTGGCAGCCTTACTTCAGTCTATTTTTGGACGATAGCTGTCATTTATAACTCTGCAGGTTTGTGAATTACAGTGCCCCTGAGCTCCTTTCTTCAACTCGCTTTCTTTTGAGCTGGCCGCAACACCGCAGGATGGCTTCAGGCCCTAATCTGGTTCCGGTATGGCACGCTGAGCCTTTGTTTATTTCCTCTTCCTGGTGGGAAATGAGAGTTAAATTTGCCTGTCCAGACACCTCCAGCTAGCCTCTCATTGGTTCTCGCTATTCCTGTTCATCTTCCGCAGAAATTGCAAACTGGGCCAAACAGGAGGTTAAAGGCACTGACTCTCCAAGTGGGGAGAGTGTTAGTAAAGCGTCTGGAATGTTGCACCCGAGTACCAGGGGAGGAAAACTGAGACATATTTGAACACGTCTCCCGTTCACATGGTTGATCATACTTGGGTTCCACATGCATGTTTTACCTGAAGGAAGAATACCTTAAACCTGGAGAGTTCAGACCCGTGTAATGGGTACCATGCAATATGACTTCAAAGGGTCTTCATTTGCTCACCGAACCTCTCCAATCCTATCACTGCTGCGTTTATGCCCCTGTACACATGCTTGATTCTCTTTTGGAGACATAGAAATCCATAGGTTTTATGATACTTACTAGTCAGGTACATTCTTAGGCGTTTAATATGGGGTGTTGAGTCCATTTCGTTGAGCAAGGAGTAGCTCTTGTCTATTCCATATTTGACTTAAGGAACTTTATCTGTGCTCATTTCAATCTCTGGTTTTATGCAGCACCCCAACTCACCTTTACCCTTAAGCAAGCATAAGTTGGTTTTCTAAATTTGAGACCCTGTTCTGTTCTGTAATTCAGTTCCTGTGTAGCCAAGTTTACATTCCGTGTATTACTGATAACTTATGATGTTTCTTTTTCTGTGTGACATATTTCAGTTAGAATCATCATACCTGAATCCACTCATTGTGATGCTAAGGGCCTGATGACATAGATTTCATTGCTGAGTGATATTGCTTTGTAAGTAAATACCACAACTTCTTTATCCATTTTTCACTTTCTGCGATGTTGAACTTGTACTGTAAACGAGCTTCTTGTAAACAGAGACGTCCCAAACTTTGGGGTGGCTGTGTCTTTTTGATTTTAATTTCCCTAAGCTATAGGACCATAAGTGGCAGTGCCCTAGGCTCTGTTGCTTTGTTTTTTAGATGTTTCATGAAACACCATACACTTCTCCCGAGTGTCTGTTGGCAATTTACATCCCGCCCATCAGCATAACAAGGCTCCCAGTTGTCCATGGCCTGTCCTGCCTTTCTGGATTTTACACTTTTTTCAGATGGCCCTTTTGACCGGGGGGAAGTGAGACTTCATTGTAGTGCAGATTTCCTTTGCAAGCTTGCTTGGTTGGCCAAAAAGGGCGTATGCGTTTTTACATCCCGCCCATCAGCATAACAAGACTCCCAGTTCTCCATGGCCTGTCCTGCCTTTCTGGATTTTACACTTTTTTCAGATGGCCCTTTTGACCGGGGGGAAGTGAGACTTCATTGTAGTGCAGATTTCCTTTGGAAGCTTGCTTGGTTGGCCAAAAAGTGCGTATGCGTTTTTTCCTGAATATATTCAGGAAAAAACGCATACGCCCTTTTTGGCCAAGTGCATCATTGTGGACGTTCTGCCTCTTTTCCTATGCTTTCAATGCAATTCCAGTCTACCTCCTGAAATCGGTTTCCTGCAATTCTGCCCCGCTTTCAAGTCCTCTTGGCAGCCTTACTTCAGTCTATTTTTGGACGATAGCTGTCATTTATAACTCTGCAGGTTTGTGAATTACAGTGCCCCTGAGCTCCTTTCTTCAACTTGCTTTCTTGTGACCTGGCCGCAACACCGCAGGATGGCTTCACGCCCTAATCTGGTTCCGGCACGGCACGCTGAGCCTTTGGTTATTTCCTCTTCCTGGTGGGAAATGAGAGTTAAATTTGCCCGTCCAGACACCTCCAGCTAGTCTCTCATTGGTTCTCGCTATTCCTGTTCATCTTCCGCAGAAATTGCAAACTGGGCCAAACAGGAGATTAAAGGCGCTGACTCTCCAAGTGGGGAGAGTGTTAGTAAAGCGTCTGGAATGTTGCACCCGAGTACCAGGGGGGGAAAACTGAGACATATTTGAACACGTCTCCCGTTCACATGGTTGATCATACTTGGGTTCCACATGCATGTTTTAGCTGAAGGAAGAATACCTTAAACCTGGAGAGTTGAGAGCCGTGTAATGGGTACCATGCAATATGACTTCAAAGGGTCTTCATTTGCTCACCGAACCTCTCCAATCCTATCACTGCTGCGTTTATGTCCCTGTACACATGCTTGATTCTCTTTCGGAGACATAGCAATCCATAGGTTTTAAGATACTTACTAGTCAGGTACATTCTTAGGCGTTTAATATGCGGTGTTGAGTCCATTTCGTTGAGCAAGGAGTAGCTCTTTTCTATTCCATATTTGACTTAAGGAACTTTATCTGTGCTCATTTCAATCTCTGGTTTTATGCAGCACCCCAACTCACCTTTACCCTTAAGCAAGCATAAGTTGGTTTTCTAACTTTGAGACCCTGTTCTGTTCTGTAATTCAGTTCCTGTGTAGCCAAGTTTACATTCCATGTATTACTGATATCTTATGATGTTTCTTTTTCTGTGTGAATTACTTCAGTTAGAATCATCATACCTGAATCCACTCATTGTGCTGCTAAGGGCCTGATGACACAGATTTCATTGCTGAGTGATATTGCTTTGTAAGTAAATACCACAACTTCTTTATCCATTTTTCACTTTCTGCGATGTTGAACTTGTACTGTAGACGAGGTTCTTGTAAACAGAGCCGTTCCAAACTTTGGGGTGGCTGTGTCTTTTTGATTTTAATTTCCCTAAGCTATAGGACCATAAGTGGAAGTGCCCTAGGTTCTGTTGCTTTGTTTTTTAGATGTTTCAGGAAACACCATACACTTCTCCCGAGTGGTTGTGGGCAATTTACATCCCGCCCATCAGCATAACAAGGCTCCCAGTTGTCCATGGCCTGTCCTGCCTTTCTGGATTTTACACTTTTTTCAGATGGCCCTTTTGACCGGGGGGAAGTGAGACTTCATTGTAGTGCAGATTTCCTTTGCAAGCTTGCTTGGTTGGCCAAAAAGGGCGTATGCGTTTTTTCCTGAATATATTCAGGAAAAAACGCATACGCCCTTTTTGGCCAAGTGCATCATTGTGGACGTTCTGCCTCTTTTCCTATGCTTTCAATGCAATTCCAGTCTACCTCCTGAAATCGGTTTCCTGCAATTCTGCCCCGCTTTCAAGTCCTCTTGGCAGCCTTACTTCAGTCTATTTTTGGACGATAGCTGTCATTTATAACTCTGCAGGTTTGTGAATTACAGTGCCCCTGAGCTCCTTTCTTCAACTCGCTTTCTTGTGACCTGGCCGCAACACCGCAGGATGGCTTCAGGCCCTAATCTGGTTCCGGCACGGCACGCTGAGCCTTTGGTTATTTCCTCTTCCTGGTGGGAAATGAGAGTTAAATTTGCCCGTCCAGACACCTCCAGCTAGCCTCTCATTGGTTCTCGCTATTCCTGTTCATCTTCCGCAGAAATTGCAAACTGGGCCAAACAAGAGGTTAAAGGCGCTGACTCTCCAAGTGGGGAGAGTGTTAGTAAAGCGTCTGGAATGTTGCACCCGAGTACCAGGGGAGGAAAACTGAGATATATTTGAACACGTCTCCCGATCACATGGTTGATCATACTTGGGTTCCACATGCATGTTTTAGCTGAAGGAAGAATACCTTAAACCTGGAGAGTTGAGACCCGTGGAATGGGTACCATGCAATATGACTTCAAAGGGTCTTCATTTGCTCACCGAACCTCTCCAGTCCTATAACTGCTGCGTTTATTCCCCTGTACACACGCTTGATTCTCTTTTGGAGACATAGCAATCCATAGGTTTTAAGATACTTACTAGTCAGGTACATTCTTAGGGGTTTAATATGGGGTTTTGAGTCCATTTCGTTGAGCAAGGAGTAGCTCTTGTCTATTCCATATTTGGCTTAAGGAACTTTATCTGTGCTCATTTCAATCTCTGGTTTTATGCAGCACCCCAACTCACCTTTACCCTTAAGCAAGCATAAGTTGGTTTTCTAAATTTGAGACCCTGTTCTGTTCTGGAATGCAGTTCCTGTGTAGCCAAGTTTACATTCCGTGTATTAGTGATATCTTATGATGTTTCTTTTTCTGTGTGACTTATTTCAGTTAGAATCATCGTACCTGAATCCACTCATTATGCTGCTACAGACCTGATGACATAGATTTCATTGCTGAGTGATACTGCATTGTACGTAAGTACCACAAGTTCTTTATCCATTTTTCACTTTCTGCGATGTTGAACTTGTACTGTAAACGAGGTTCTTGTAAACAGAGGCGTCCCAAACTTTGGGGTGGCTGTGTCTTTTTGATTTTAATTTCCCAAAGCTATAGGACCATAAGTGGCAGTGCCCTAGGCTCTGTTGCTTTGTTTTTTAGATGTTTCAGGAAACACCATACACTTCTCCGGAGTGTCTGTTGGCAATTTACATCCCGCCCATCAGCATAACAAGGCTCCCAGTTGTCCATGGCCTGTCCTGCCTTTCTGGATTTTACACTTTTTTCAGATGGCCCTTTTGACCGGGGGGAAGTGAGACTTCATTGTAGTGCAGATTTCCTTTGCAAGCTTGCTTGGTTGGCCAAAAAGGGCGTATGCGTTTTTTCCTGAATATATTCAGGATAAAACGCATACGCCCTTTTTGGCCAAGTGCATCATTGTGGACGTTCTGCCTCTTTTCCTATGCTTTCAATGCAATTCCAGTCTACCTCCTGAAATCGGTTTCCTGCAATTCTGCCCCGCTTTCAAGTCCTCTTGGCAGCCTTACTTCAGTCTATTTTTGGACGATAGCTGTCATTTATAACTCTGCAGGTTTGTGAATTACAGTGCCCCTGAGCTCCTTTCTTCAACTCGCTTTCTTGTGACCTGGCCGCAACACCGCAGGATGGCTTCAGGCCCTAATCTGGTTCCGGCACGGCACGCTGAGCCTTTGGTTATTTCCTCTTCCTGGTGGGAAATGAGAGTTAAATTTGCCCGTTCAGACACCTCCAGCTAGTCTCTCATTGGTTCTCGCTATTCCTGTTCATCTTCCGCAGAAATTGCAAACTGGGCCAAACAGGAGGTTAAAGGGACTGACTCTCCAAGTCGGGAGAGTGTTAGTAAAGCGTCTGGAATGTTGCACCCGAGTACCAGGGTACGAAAACTGAGACATATTTGAACACGTCTCCCGATCACATGGTTGATCATACTCTAGGTTCCACATGCATGTTTTAGCTGAAGGAAGAATACCTTAAACCTGGGTAGTTGAAACCCGTGGAATGGGTACCATGCAATATGACTTCAAAGGGTCTTCATTTGCGCACCGAACCTCTCCAATCCTATCACTGCTGCGTTTATGCCCCTGTACACATGCTTGATTCTCTTTTGGAGACATAGCAATCCATAGGTTTTAAGATACTTACTAGTCAGGAACATTCTTAGGCGTTTAATATGGGGTGTTGAGTCCATTTCGTTGAGCAAGGAGTAGCTCTTGTCTATTCCATATTTGACTTAAGGAACTTTATCTGTGCTCATTTCAATCTCTGGTTTTATGCAGCACCCCAACTCACCTTTACCCTTAAGCAAGCATAAGTTGGTTTTCTAAATTTGAGACCCTGTTCTGTTCTGTAATTCAGTTCCTGTGTAGCCAAGTTTACATTCCGTGTATTAGTGATATCTTATGATGTTTCTTTTTCTGTGTGACTTATTTCAGTTAGAATCATCGTACCAGAATCCACTCATTATGCTGCTACGGGCCTGATGACATAGATTTCATTGCTGAGTGATACTGCATTGTACGTAAGTACCACAAGTTCTTTATCCATTTTTCACTTTCTGCGAAGTTGAACTTGTACTGTAAACGAGGTTCTTGTAAACAGAGCCGTTCCAAACTTTGGGGTGGCTGTGTCTTTTTGATTTTAATTTCCCTAAGCTATAGGACCATAAGTGGAAGTGCCCTAGGTTCTGTTGCTTTGTTTTTTAGATGTTTCAGGAAACACCATACACTTCTCCCGAGTGGTTGTTGGCAATTTACATCCCGCCCTTCAGCATAACAAGGCTCCCAGTTCTCCATGGCCTGTCCTGCCTTTCTGGATTTTACACTTTTTTCAGATGGCCCTTTTGACCGGGGGGAAGTGAGACTTCATTGTAGTGCAGATTTCCTTTGCAAGCTTGCTTGGTTGGCCAAAAAGGGCGTATGCGTTTTTTCCTGAATATATTCAGGAAAAAACGCATACGCCCTTTTTGGCCAAGTGCATCATTGTGGACGTTCTGCCTCTTTTCCTATGCTTTCAATGCAATTCCAGTCTACCTCCTGAAATCGGTTTCCTGCAATTCTGCCCCGCTTTCAAGTCCTCTTGGCAGCCTTACTTCAGTCTATTTTTGGACGATAGCTGTCATTTATAACTCTGCAGGTTTGTGAATTACAGTGCCCCTGAGCTCCTTTCTTCAACTCGCTTTCTTTTGAGATGGCCGCAACACCGCAGGATGGCTTCAGGCCCTAATCTGGTTCCGGCACGGCACGCTGAGCCTTTGGTTAATTCCTCTTCCTGGTGGGAAATGAGAGTTAAATTTGCCCGTCCAGACACCTCCAGCTAGCCTCTCATTGGATCTCGCTATTCCTGTTCATCTTCCGCAGAAATTGCAAACTGGGCCAAACAGGAGGTTAAAGGGACTGACTCTCCAAGTCGGGAGAGTGTTAGTAAAGCGTCTGGAATGTTGCACCCGAGTACCAGGGGAGGAAAACTGAGACATATTTGAACACGTCTCCCGATCACATGGTTGATCATACTCTAGGTTCCACATGCATGTTTTAGCTGAAGGAAGAATACCTTAAACCTGGAGAGTTGAGACCCGTGTAATGGGTACCATGCAATATGACTTCAAAGGGTCTTCATTTGCTCACCGAACCTCTCCAATCCTATCACTGCTGCGTTTATGCCCCTGTACACATGCTTGATTCTCTTTCGGAGACATAGCAATCCATAGGTTTTAAGATACTTACTAGTCAGGTACATTCTTAGGCGTTTAATATGCGGTGTTGAGTCCATTTCGTTGAGCAAGGAGTAGCTCTTGTCTATTCCATATTTGACTTAAGGAACTTTATCTGTGCTCATTTCAATCTCTGGTTTTATGCAGCACCCCAACTCACCTTTACCCTTAAGCAAGCATAAGTTGGTTTTCTAAATTTGAGACCCTGTTCTGTTCTGTAATTCAGTTCCTGTGTAGCCAAGTTTACATTCCGTGTATTACTGATATCTTATGATGTTTCTTTTTCTGTGTGACTTACTTCAGTTAGAATCATCATACCTGAATCCACTCATTGTGCTGCTAAGTGCCTGATGACACAGATTTCATTGCTGAGTGATATTGCTTTGTAAGTAAATACCACAACTTCTTTATCCATTTTTCACTTTCTGCGATGTTGAACTTGTACTGTAAACGAGGTTCTTGTAAACAGAGGCGTCCCAAAATTTGGGGTGGCTGTGTCTTTTTGATTTTAATTTCCCTAAGCTATAGGACCATAAGTGGAAGTGCCCTAGGTTCTGTTGCTTTGTTTTTTAGATGTTTCAGGAAACACCATACACTTCTCCCGAGTGTCTGTTGGCAATTTACATCCCGCCCATCAGCATAACAAGGCTCCCAGTTCTCCATGGCCTGTCCTGCCTTTCTGGATTTTACACTTATTTCAGATGGCCCTTTTGACCGGGGGGAAGTGAGACTTCATTGTAGTGCAGATTTCCTTTGCAAGCTTGCTTGGTTGGCCCAAAAGGGCGTATGCGTTTTTTCCTGAATATATTCAGGAAAAAACGCATACGCCCTTTTTGGCCAAGTGCATCATTGTGGACGTTCTGCCTCTTTTCCTATGCTTTCAATGCAATTCCAGTCTACCTCCTGAAATCGGTTTCCTGCAATTCTGCCCCGCTTTCAAGTCCTCTTGGCAGCCTTACTTCAGTCTATTTTTGGACGATAGCTGTCATTTATAACTCTGCAGGTTTGTGAATTACAGTGCCCCTGAGCTCCTTTCTTCAACTCGCTTTCTTTTGAGCTGGCCGCAACACCGCAGGATGGCTTCAGGCTCTAATCTGGTTCTGGTACGGCATGCTGAGCCTTTGGTTATTTCCTCTTCCTGGTGGGAAATGAGAGTTAAATTTGCCCGTCCAGACACCTCCAGCTAGCCTCTCATTGGTTCTCGCTATTCCTGTTCATCTTCCGCAGAAATTGCAAACTGGGCCAAACAGGAGGTTAAAGGCGCTGACTCTCCAAGTGGGGAGACTGTTAGTAAAGCGTCTGGAAGGTTGCACCCGAGTACCAGGGGAGGAAAACTGAGACATATTTGAACACGTCTCCCGTTCACATGGTTGATTATACTTGGGTTCCACATGCATGTTTTAGCTGAAGGAAGAATACCTAAAACCTGGGTAGTTGAAACCCGTGGAATGGGTACCATGCAATATGACTTCAAAGGGTCTTCATTTGCTCACCGAACCTCTCCAATCCTATCACTGCTGCGTTTATGCCCCTGTACACATGCTTGATTCTCTTTCGGTGACATAGCAATGCATAGGTTTTAAGATACTTACTAGTCAGGTACATTCTTAGGCGTTTAATATGCGGTGTTGAGTCCATTTCGTTGAGCAAGGAGTAGGTCTTGTCTATTCCATATTTGGCTTAAGGAACTTTATCTGTGCTCATTTCAATCTCTGGTTTTATGCAGCAACCCAACTCACCTTTCCCCTTAAGCAAGCATAAGTTGGTTTTCTAAATTTGAGACCCTGTTCTGTTCTGTAATTCAGTTCCTGTGTAGCCAAGTTTACATTCCGTGTATTAGTGATATCTTATGATGTTTCTTTTTCTGTGTGATTTATTTCAGTTAGAATCATCGTACCTGAATCTACTCATTATGCTGCTACGGGCCTGATGACATAGATTTCATTGCTGAGTGATACTGCATTGTACGTAAGTACCACAACTTCTTTATCCATTTTTCACTTTCTGCGATGTTGAACTTGTACTGTAAACGAGGTTCTTGTAAACAGAGCCGTTCCAAACTTTGGGGTGGCTGTGTCTTTTTGATTTTAATTTCCCTAAGCTATAGGACCATAAGTGGAAGTGCCCTAGGTTCTGTTGCTTTGTTTTTTCGATGTTTCAGGAAACACCATACACTTCTCCCGAGTGGTTGTTGGCAATTTACATCCCGCCCATCAGCATAACAAGGCTCCCAGTTCTCCATGGCCTGTCCTGCCTTTCTGGATTTTACACTTTTTTCAGATGGCCCTTTTGACCGGGGGGAAGTGAGACTTCATTGTAGTGCAGATTTCCTTTGCAAGCTTGCTTGGTTGGCCAAAAAGGGCGTATGCGTTTTTTCCTGAATATATTCAGGATAAAACGCATACGCCCTTTTTGGCCAAGTGCATCATTGTGGACGTTCTGCCTCTTTTCCTATGCTTTCAATGCAATTCCAGTCTACCTCCTGAAATCGGTTTCCTGCAATTCTGCCCCGCTTTCAAGTCCTCTTGGCAGCCTTACTTCAGTCTATTTTTGGACGATAGCTGTCATTTATAACTCTGCAGGTTTGTGAATTACAGTGCCCCTGAGCTCCTTTCTTCAACTTGCTTTCTTGTGACCTGGCCGCAACACCGCAGGATGGCTTCACGCCCTAATCTGGTTCCGGCACGGCACGCTGAGCCTTTGGTTATTTCCTCTTCCTGGTGGGAAATGAGAGTTAAATTTGCCCGTCCAGACACCTCCAGCTAGTCTCTCATTGGTTCTCGCTATTCCTGTTCATCTTCCGCAGAAATTGCAAACTGGGCCAAACAGGAGGTTAAAGGCGCTGACTCTCCAAGTGGGGAGAGTGTTAGTAAAGCGTCTGGAATGTTGCACCCGAGTACCAGGGGGGGAAAACTGAGACATATTTGAACACGTCTCCCGTTCACATGGTTGATCATACTTGGGTTCCACATGCATGTTTTAGCTGAAGGAAGAATACCTTAAACCTGGAGAGTTGAGAGCCGTGTAATGGGTACCATGCAATATGACTTCAAAGGGTCTTCATTTGCTCACCGAACCTCTCCAATCCTATCACTGCTGCGTTTATGTCCCTGTACACATGCTTGATTCTCTTTCGGAGACATAGCAATCCATAGGTTTTAAGATACTTACTAGTCAGGTACATTCTTAGGCGTTTAATATGCGGTGTTGAGTCCATTTCGTTGAGCAAGGAGTAGCTCTTTTCTATTCCATATTTGACTTAAGGAACTTTATCTGTGCTCATTTCAATCTCTGGTTTTATGCAGCACCCCAACTCACCTTTACCCTTAAGCAAGCATAAGTTGGTTTTCTAAATTTGAGACCCTGTTCTGTTCTGTAATTCAGTTCCTGTGTAGCCAAGTTTACATTCCATGTATTACTGATATCTTATGATGTTTCTTTTTCTGTGTGAATTACTTCAGTTAGAATCATCATACCTGAATCCACTCATTGTGCTGCTAAGGGCCTGATGACACAGATTTCATTGCTGAGTGATATTGCTTTGTAAGTAAATACCACAACTTCTTTATCCATTTTTCACTTTCTGCGATGTTGAACTTGTACTGTAGACGAGGTTCTTGTAAACAGAGCCGTTCCAAACTTTGGGGTGGCTGTGTCTTTTTGATTTTAATTTCCCTAAGCTATAGGACCATAAGTGGAAGTGCCCTAGGTTCTGTTGCTTTGTTTTTTAGATGTTTCAGGAAACACCATACACTTCTCCCGAGTGGTTGTGGGCAATTTACATCCCGCCCATCAGCATAACAAGGCTCCCAGTTCTCCATGGCCTGTCCTGCCTTTCTGGATTTTACACTTTTTTCAGATGGCCCTTTTGACCTGGGGGAAGTGAGACTTCATTGTAGTGCAGATTTCCTTTGCAAGCTTGCTTGGTTGGCCAAAAAGGGCGTATGCGTTTTTTCCTGAATATATTCAGGATAAAACGCATACGCCCTTTTTGGCCAAGTGCATCATTGTGGACGTTCTGCCTCTTTTCCTATGCTTTCAATGCAATTCCAGTCTACCTCCTGAAATCGGTTTCCTGCAATTCTGCCCCGCTTTCAAGTCCTCTTGGCAGCCTTACTTCAGTCTATTTTTGGACGATAGCTGTCATTTATAACTCTGCAGGTTTGTGAATTACAGTGCCCCTGAGCTCCTTTCTTCAACTTGCTTTCTTGTGACCTGGCCGCAACACCGCAGGATGGCTTCACGCCCTAATCTGGTTCCGGCACGGCACGCTGAGCCTTTGGTTATTTCCTCTTCCTGGTGGGAAATGAGAGTTAAATTTGCCCGTCCAGACACCTCCAGCTAGTCTCTCATTGGTTCTCGCTATTCCTGTTCATCTTCCGCAGAAATTGCAAACTGGGCCAAACAGGAGGTTAAAGGCGCTGACTCTCCAAGTGGGGAGAGTGTTAGTAAAGCGTCTGGAATGTTGCACCCGAGTACCAGGGGGGGAAAACTGAGACATATTTGAACACGTCTCCCGTTCACATGGTTGATCATACTTGGGTTCCACATGCATGTTTTAGCTGAAGGAAGAATACCTTAAACCTGGAGAGTTGAGAGCCGTGTAATGGGTACCATGCAATATGACTTCAAAGGGTCTTCATTTGCTCACCGAACCTCTCCAATCCTATCACTGCTGCGTTTATGTCCCTGTACACATGCTTGATTCTCTTTCGGAGACATAGCAATCCATAGGTTTTAAGATACTTACTAGTCAGGTACATTCTTAGGCGTTTAATATGCGGTGTTGAGTCCATTTCGTTGAGCAAGGAGTAGCTCTTTTCTATTCCATATTTGACTTAAGGAACTTTATCTGTGCTCATTTCAATCTCTGGTTTTATGCAGCACCCCAACTCACCTTTACCCTTAAGCAAGCATAAGTTGGTTTTCTAAATTTGAGACCCTGTTCTGTTCTGTAATTCAGTTCCTGTGTAGCCAAGTTTACATTCCATGTATTACTGATATCTTATGATGTTTCTTTTTCTGTGTGAATTACTTCAGTTAGAATCATCATACCTGAATCCACTCATTGTGCTGCTAAGGGCCTGATGACACAGATTTCATTGCTGAGTGATATTGCTTTGTAAGTAAATACCACAACTTCTTTATCCATTTTTCACTTTCTGCGATGTTGAACTTGTACTGTAGACGAGGTTCTTGTAAACAGAGCCGTTCCAAACTTTGGGGTGGCTGTGTCTTTTTGATTTTAATTTCCCTAAGCTATAGGACCATAAGTGGAAGTGCCCTAGGTTCTGTTGCTTTGTTTTTTAGATGTTTCAGGAAACACCATACACTTCTCCCGAGTGGTTGTGGGCAATTTACATCCCGCCCATCAGCATAACAAGGCTCCCAGTTCTCCATGGCCTGTCCTGCCTTTCTGGATTTTACACTTTTTTCAGATGGCCCTTTTGACCTGGGGGAAGTGAGACTTCATTGTAGTGCAGATTTCCTTTGCAAGCTTGCTTGGTTGGCCAAAAAGGGCGTATGCGTTTTTTCCTGAATATATTCAGGAAAAAACGCATACGCCCTTTTTGGCCAAGTGCATCATTGTGGACGTTCTGCCTCTTTTCCTATGCTTTCAATGCAATTCCAGTCTACCTCCTGAAATCGGTTTCCTGCAATTCTGCCCCGCTTTCAAGTCCTCTTGGCAGCCTTACTTCAGTCTATTTTTGGACGATAGCTGTCATTTATAACTCTGCAGGTTTGTGAATTACAGTGCCCCTGAGCTCCTTTCTTCAACTCGCTTTCTTTTGAGCTGGCCGCAACACCGCAGGATGGCTTCAGGCCCTAATCTGGTTCCGGTATGGCACGCTGAGCCTTTGTTTATTTCCTCTTCCTGGTGGGAAATGAGAGTTAAATTTGCCCGTCCAGACACCTCCAGCTAGCCTCTCATTGGTTCTCGCTATTCCTGTTCATCTTCCGCAGAAATTGCAAACTGGGCCAAACAGGAGGTTAAAGGCACTGACTCTCCAAGTGGGGAGAGTGTTAGTAAAGCGTCTGGAATGTTGCACCCGAGTACCAGGGGAGGAAAACTGAGACATATTTGAACACGTCTCCCGTTCACATGGTTGATCATACTTGGGTTCCACATGCATGTTTTACCTGAAGGAAGAATACCTTAAACCTGGAGAGTTCAGACCCGTGTAATGGGTACCATGCAATATGACTTCAAAGGGTCTTCATTTGCTCACCGAACCTCTCCAATCCTATCACTGCTGCGTTTATGCCCCTGTACACATGCTTGATTCTCTTTTGGAGACATAGAAATCCATAGGTTTTATGATACTTACTAGTCAGGTACATTCTTAGGCGTTTAATATGGGGTGTTGAGTCCATTTCGTTGAGCAAGGAGTAGCTCTTGTCTATTCCATATTTGACTTAAGGAACTTTATCTGTGCTCATTTCAATCTCTGGTTTTATGCAGCACCCCAACTCACCTTTACCCTTAAGCAAGCATAAGTTGGTTTTCTAAATTTGAGACCCTGTTCTGTTCTGTAATTCAGTTCCTGTGTAGCCAAGTTTACATTCCGTGTATTACTGATAACTTATGATGTTTCTTTTTCTGTGTGACATATTTCAGTTAGAATCATCATACCTGAATCCACTCATTGTGATGCTAAGGGCCTGATGACATAGATTTCATTGCTGAGTGATATTGCTTTGTAAGTAAATACCACAACTTCTTTATCCATTTTTCACTTTCTGCGATGTTGAACTTGTACTGTAAACGAGCTTCTTGTAAACAGAGACGTCCCAAACTTTGGGGTGGCTGTGTCTTTTTGATTTTAATTTCCCTAAGCTATAGGACCATAAGTGGCAGTGCCCTAGGCTCTGTTGCTTTGTTTTTTAGATGTTTCATGAAACACCATACACTTCTCCCGAGTGTCTGTTGGCAATTTACATCCCGCCCATCAGCATAACAAGGCTCCCAGTTGTCCATGGCCTGTCCTGCCTTTCTGGATTTTACACTTTTTTCAGATGGCCCTTTTGACCGGGGGGAAGTGAGACTTCATTGTAGTGCAGATTTCCTTTGCAAGCTTGCTTGGTTGGCCAAAAAGGGCGTATGCGTTTTTACATCCCGCCCATCAGCATAACAAGACTCCCAGTTCTCCATGGCCTGTCCTGCCTTTCTGGATTTTACACTTTTTTCAGATGGCCCTTTTGACCGGGGGGAAGTGAGACTTCATTGTAGTGCAGATTTCCTTTGGAAGCTTGCTTGGTTGGCCAAAAAGTGCGTATGCGTTTTTTCCTGAATATATTCAGGAAAAAACGCATACGCCCTTTTTGGCCAAGTGCATCATTGTGGACGTTCTGCCTCTTTTCCTATGCTTTCAATGCAATTCCAGTCTACCTCCTGAAATCGGTTTCCTGCAATTCTGCCCCGCTTTCAAGTCCTCTTGGCAGCCTTACTTCAGTCTATTTTTGGACGATAGCTGTCATTTATAACTCTGCAGGTTTGTGAATTACAGTGCCCCTGAGCTCCTTTCTTCAACTCGCTTTCTTTTGAGCTGGCCGCAACACCGCAGGATGGCTTCAGGCTCTAATCTGGTTCTGGTACGGCATGCTGAGCCTTTGGTTATTTCCTCTTCCTGGTGGGAAATGAGAGTTAAATTTGCCCGTCCAGACACCTCCAGCTAGCCTCTCATTGGTTCTCGCTATTCCTGTTCATCTTCCGCAGAAATTGCAAACTGGGCCAAACAGGAGGTTAAAGGCGCTGACTCTCCAAGTGGGGAGACTGTTAGTAAAGCGTCTGGAAGGTTGCACCCGAGTACCAGGGGAGGAAAACTGAGACATATTTGAACACGTCTCCCGTTCACATGGTTGATTATACTTGGGTTCCACATGCATGTTTTAGCTGAAGGAAGAATACCTAAAACCTGGGTAGTTGAAACCCGTGGAATGGGTACCATGCAATATGACTTCAAAGGGTCTTCATTTGCTCACCGAACCTCTCCAATCCTATCACTGCTGCGTTTATGCCCCTGTACACATGCTTGATTCTCTTTCGGTGACATAGCAATGCATAGGTTTTAAGATACTTACTAGTCAGGTACATTCTTAGGCGTTTAATATGCGGTGTTGAGTCCATTTCGTTGAGCAAGGAGTAGGTCTTGTCTATTCCATATTTGGCTTAAGGAACTTTATCTGTGCTCATTTCAATCTCTGGTTTTATGCAGCAACCCAACTCACCTTTCCCCTTAAGCAAGCATAAGTTGGTTTTCTAAATTTGAGACCCTGTTCTGTTCTGTAATTCAGTTCCTGTGTAGCCAAGTTTACATTCCGTGTATTAGTGATATCTTATGATGTTTCTTTTTCTGTGTGATTTATTTCAGTTAGAATCATCGTACCTGAATCTACTCATTATGCTGCTACGGGCCTGATGACATAGATTTCATTGCTGAGTGATACTGCATTGTACGTAAGTACCACAACTTCTTTATCCATTTTTCACTTTCTGCGATGTTGAACTTGTACTGTAAACGAGGTTCTTGTAAACAGAGCCGTTCCAAACTTTGGGGTGGCTGTGTCTTTTTGATTTTAATTTCCCTAAGCTATAGGACCATAAGTGGAAGTGCCCTAGGTTCTGTTGCTTTGTTTTTTAGATGTTTCAGGAAACACCATACACTTCTCCCGAGTGGTTGTTGGCAATTTACATCCCGCCCATCAGCATAACAAGGCTCCCAGTTCTCCATGGCCTGTCCTGCCTTTCTGGATTTTACACTTTTTTCAGATGGCCCTTTTGACCGGGGGGAAGTGAGACTTCATTGTAGTGCAGATTTCCTTTGCAAGCTTGCTTGGTTGGCCAAAAAGGGCGTATGCGTTTTTTCCTGAATATATTCAGGATAAAACGCATACGCCCTTTTTGGCCAAGTGCATCATTGTGGACGTTCTGCCTCTTTTCCTATGCTTTCAATGCAATTCCAGTCTACCTCCTGAAATCGGTTTCCTGCAATTCTGCCCCGCTTTCAAGTCCTCTTGGCAGCCTTACTTCAGTCTATTTTTGGACGATAGCTGTCATTTATAACTCTGCAGGTTTGTGAATTACAGTGCCCCTGAGCTCCTTTCTTCAACTTGCTTTCTTGTGACCTGGCCGCAACACCGCAGGATGGCTTCACGCCCTAATCTGGTTCCGGCACGGCACGCTGAGCCTTTGGTTATTTCCTCTTCCTGGTGGGAAATGAGAGTTAAATTTGCCCGTCCAGACACCTCCAGCTAGTCTCTCATTGGTTCTCGCTATTCCTGTTCATCTTCCGCAGAAATTGCAAACTGGGCCAAACAGGAGGTTAAAGGCGCTGACTCTCCAAGTGGGGAGAGTGTTAGTAAAGCGTCTGGAATGTTGCACCCGAGTACCAGGGGGGGAAAACTGAGACATATTTGAACACGTCTCCCGTTCACATGGTTGATCATACTTGGGTTCCACATGCATGTTTTAGCTGAAGGAAGAATACCTTAAACCTGGAGAGTTGAGAGCCGTGTAATGGGTACCATGCAATATGACTTCAAAGGGTCTTCATTTGCTCACCGAACCTCTCCAATCCTATCACTGCTGCGTTTATGTCCCTGTACACATGCTTGATTCTCTTTCGGAGACATAGCAATCCATAGGTTTTAAGATACTTACTAGTCAGGTACATTCTTAGGCGTTTAATATGCGGTGTTGAGTCCATTTCGTTGAGCAAGGAGTAGCTCTTTTCTATTCCATATTTGACTTAAGGAACTTTATCTGTGCTCATTTCAATCTCTGGTTTTATGCAGCACCCCAACTCACCTTTACCCTTAAGCAAGCATAAGTTGGTTTTCTAAATTTGAGACCCTGTTCTGTTCTGTAATTCAGTTCCTGTGTAGCCAAGTTTACATTCCATGTATTACTGATATCTTATGATGTTTCTTTTTCTGTGTGAATTACTTCAGTTAGAATCATCATACCTGAATCCACTCATTGTGCTGCTAAGGGCCTGATGACACAGATTTCATTGCTGAGTGATATTGCTTTGTAAGTAAATACCACAACTTCTTTATCCATTTTTCACTTTCTGCGATGTTGAACTTGTACTGTAGACGAGGTTCTTGTAAACAGAGCCGTTCCAAACTTTGGGGTGGCTGTGTCTTTTTGATTTTAATTTCCCTAAGCTATAGGACCATAAGTGGAAGTGCCCTAGGTTCTGTTGCTTTGTTTTTTAGATGTTTCAGGAAACACCATACACTTCTCCCGAGTGGTTGTGGGCAATTTACATCCCGCCCATCAGCATAACAAGGCTCCCAGTTCTCCATGGCCTGTCCTGCCTTTCTGGATTTTACACTTTTTTCAGATGGCCCTTTTGACCTGGGGGAAGTGAGACTTCATTGTAGTGCAGATTTCCTTTGCAAGCTTGCTTGGTTGGCCAAAAAGGGCGTATGCGTTTTTTCCTGAATATATTCAGGATAAAACGCATACGCCCTTTTTGGCCAAGTGCATCATTGTGGACGTTCTGCCTCTTTTCCTATGCTTTCAATGCAATTCCAGTCTACCTCCTGAAATCGGTTTCCTGCAATTCTGCCCCGCTTTCAAGTCCTCTTGGCAGCCTTACTTCAGTCTATTTTTGGACGATAGCTGTCATTTATAACTCTGCAGGTTTGTGAATTACAGTGCCCCTGAGCTCCTTTCTTCAACTTGCTTTCTTGTGACCTGGCCGCAACACCGCAGGATGGCTTCACGCCCTAATCTGGTTCCGGCACGGCACGCTGAGCCTTTGGTTATTTCCTCTTCCTGGTGGGAAATGAGAGTTAAATTTGCCCGTCCAGACACCTCCAGCTAGTCTCTCATTGGTTCTCGCTATTCCTGTTCATCTTCCGCAGAAATTGCAAACTGGGCCAAACAGGAGGTTAAAGGCGCTGACTCTCCAAGTGGGGAGAGTGTTAGTAAAGCGTCTGGAATGTTGCACCCGAGTACCAGGGGGGGAAAACTGAGACATATTTGAACACGTCTCCCGTTCACATGGTTGATCATACTTGGGTTCCACATGCATGTTTTAGCTGAAGGAAGAATACCTTAAACCTGGAGAGTTGAGAGCCGTGTAATGGGTACCATGCAATATGACTTCAAAGGGTCTTCATTTGCTCACCGAACCTCTCCAATCCTATCACTGCTGCGTTTATGTCCCTGTACACATGCTTGATTCTCTTTCGGAGACATAGCAATCCATAGGTTTTAAGATACTTACTAGTCAGGTACATTCTTAGGCGTTTAATATGCGGTGTTGAGTCCATTTCGTTGAGCAAGGAGTAGCTCTTTTCTATTCCATATTTGACTTAAGGAACTTTATCTGTGCTCATTTCAATCTCTGGTTTTATGCAGCACCCCAACTCACCTTTACCCTTAAGCAAGCATAAGTTGGTTTTCTAAATTTGAGACCCTGTTCTGTTCTGTAATTCAGTTCCTGTGTAGCCAAGTTTACATTCCATGTATTACTGATATCTTATGATGTTTCTTTTTCTGTGTGAATTACTTCAGTTAGAATCATCATACCTGAATCCACTCATTGTGCTGCTAAGGGCCTGATGACACAGATTTCATTGCTGAGTGATATTGCTTTGTAAGTAAATACCACAACTTCTTTATCCATTTTTCACTTTCTGCGATGTTGAACTTGTACTGTAGACGAGGTTCTTGTAAACAGAGCCGTTCCAAACTTTGGGGTGGCTGTGTCTTTTTGATTTTAATTTCCCTAAGCTATAGGACCATAAGTGGAAGTGCCCTAGGTTCTGTTGCTTTGTTTTTTAGATGTTTCAGGAAACACCATACACTTCTCCCGAGTGGTTGTGGGCAATTTACATCCCGCCCATCAGCATAACAAGGCTCCCAGTTGTCCATGGCCTGTCCTGCCTTTCTGGATTTTACACTTTTTTCAGATGGCCCTTTTGACCGGGGGGAAGTGAGACTTCATTGTAGTGCAGATTTCCTTTGCAAGCTTGCTTGGTTGGCCAAAAAGGGCGTATGCGTTTTTTCCTGAATATATTCAGGAAAAAACGCATACGCCCTTTTTGGCCAAGTGCATCATTGTGGACGTTCTGCCTCTTTTCCTATGCTTTCAATGCAATTCCAGTCTACCTCCTGAAATCGGTTTCCTGCAATTCTGCCCCGCTTTCAAGTCCTCTTGGCAGCCTTACTTCAGTCTATTTTTGGACGATAGCTGTCATTTATAACTCTGCAGGTTTGTGAATTACAGTGCCCCTGAGCTCCTTTCTTCAACTCGCTTTCTTTTGAGCTGGCCGCAACACCGCAGGATGGCTTCAGGCCCTAATCTGGTTCCGGTATGGCACGCTGAGCCTTTGTTTATTTCCTCTTCCTGGTGGGAAATGAGAGTTAAATTTGCCCGTCCAGACACCTCCAGCTAGCCTCTCATTGGTTCTCGCTATTCCTGTTCATCTTCCGCAGAAATTGCAAACTGGGCCAAACAGGAGGTTAAAGGCACTGACTCTCCAAGTGGGGAGAGTGTTAGTAAAGCGTCTGGAATGTTGCACCCGAGTACCAGGGGAGGAAAACTGAGACATATTTGAACACGTCTCCCGTTCACATGGTTGATCATACTTGGGTTCCACATGCATGTTTTACCTGAAGGAAGAATACCTTAAACCTGGAGAGTTCAGACCCGTGTAATGGGTACCATGCAATATGACTTCAAAGGGTCTTCATTTGCTCACCGAACCTCTCCAATCCTATCACTGCTGCGTTTATGCCCCTGTACACATGCTTGATTCTCTTTTGGAGACATAGAAATCCATAGGTTTTATGATACTTACTAGTCAGGTACATTCTTAGGCGTTTAATATGGGGTGTTGAGTCCATTTCGTTGAGCAAGGAGTAGCTCTTGTCTATTCCATATTTGACTTAAGGAACTTTATCTGTGCTCATTTCAATCTCTGGTTTTATGCAGCACCCCAACTCACCTTTACCCTTAAGCAAGCATAAGTTGGTTTTCTAAATTTGAGACCCTGTTCTGTTCTGTAATTCAGTTCCTGTGTAGCCAAGTTTACATTCCGTGTATTACTGATAACTTATGATGTTTCTTTTTCTGTGTGACATATTTCAGTTAGAATCATCATACCTGAATCCACTCATTGTGATGCTAAGGGCCTGATGACATAGATTTCATTGCTGAGTGATATTGCTTTGTAAGTAAATACCACAACTTCTTTATCCATTTTTCACTTTCTGCGATGTTGAACTTGTACTGTAAACGAGCTTCTTGTAAACAGAGACGTCCCAAACTTTGGGGTGGCTGTGTCTTTTTGATTTTAATTTCCCTAAGCTATAGGACCATAAGTGGCAGTGCCCTAGGCTCTGTTGCTTTGTTTTTTAGATGTTTCATGAAACACCATACACTTCTCCCGAGTGTCTGTTGGCAATTTACATCCCGCCCATCAGCATAACAAGGCTCCCAGTTGTCCATGGCCTGTCCTGCCTTTCTGGATTTTACACTTTTTTCAGATGGCCCTTTTGACCGGGGGGAAGTGAGACTTCATTGTAGTGCAGATTTCCTTTGCAAGCTTGCTTGGTTGGCCAAAAAGGGCGTATGCGTTTTTACATCCCGCCCATCAGCATAACAAGACTCCCAGTTCTCCATGGCCTGTCCTGCCTTTCTGGATTTTACACTTTTTTCAGATGGCCCTTTTGACCGGGGGGAAGTGAGACTTCATTGTAGTGCAGATTTCCTTTGGAAGCTTGCTTGGTTGGCCAAAAAGTGCGTATGCGTTTTTTCCTGAATATATTCAGGAAAAAACGCATACGCCCTTTTTGGCCAAGTGCATCATTGTGGACGTTCTGCCTCTTTTCCTATGCTTTCAATGCAATTCCAGTCTACCTCCTGAAATCGGTTTCCTGCAATTCTGCCCCGCTTTCAAGTCCTCTTGGCAGCCTTACTTCAGTCTATTTTTGGACGATAGCTGTCATTTATAACTCTGCAGGTTTGTGAATTACAGTGCCCCTGAGCTCCTTTCTTCAACTTGCTTTCTTGTGACCTGGCCGCAACACCGCAGGATGGCTTCACGCCCTAATCTGGTTCCGGCACGGCACGCTGAGCCTTTGGTTATTTCCTCTTCCTGGTGGGAAATGAGAGTTAAATTTGCCCGTCCAGACACCTCCAGCTAGTCTCTCATTGGTTCTCGCTATTCCTGTTCATCTTCCGCAGAAATTGCAAACTGGGCCAAACAGGAGATTAAAGGCGCTGACTCTCCAAGTGGGGAGAGTGTTAGTAAAGCGTCTGGAATGTTGCACCCGAGTACCAGGGGGGGAAAACTGAGACATATTTGAACACGTCTCCCGTTCACATGGTTGATCATACTTGGGTTCCACATGCATGTTTTAGCTGAAGGAAGAATACCTTAAACCTGGAGAGTTGAGAGCCGTGTAATGGGTACCATGCAATATGACTTCAAAGGGTCTTCATTTGCTCACCGAACCTCTCCAATCCTATCACTGCTGCGTTTATGTCCCTGTACACATGCTTGATTCTCTTTCGGAGACATAGCAATCCATAGGTTTTAAGATACTTACTAGTCAGGTACATTCTTAGGCGTTTAATATGCGGTGTTGAGTCCATTTCGTTGAGCAAGGAGTAGCTCTTTTCTATTCCATATTTGACTTAAGGAACTTTATCTGTGCTCATTTCAATCTCTGGTTTTATGCAGCACCCCAACTCACCTTTACCCTTAAGCAAGCATAAGTTGGTTTTCTAACTTTGAGACCCTGTTCTGTTCTGTAATTCAGTTCCTGTGTAGCCAAGTTTACATTCCATGTATTACTGATATCTTATGATGTTTCTTTTTCTGTGTGAATTACTTCAGTTAGAATCATCATACCTGAATCCACTCATTGTGCTGCTAAGGGCCTGATGACACAGATTTCATTGCTGAGTGATATTGCTTTGTAAGTAAATACCACAACTTCTTTATCCATTTTTCACTTTCTGCGATGTTGAACTTGTACTGTAGACGAGGTTCTTGTAAACAGAGCCGTTCCAAACTTTGGGGTGGCTGTGTCTTTTTGATTTTAATTTCCCTAAGCTATAGGACCATAAGTGGAAGTGCCCTAGGTTCTGTTGCTTTGTTTTTTAGATGTTTCAGGAAACACCATACACTTCTCCCGAGTGGTTGTGGGCAATTTACATCCCGCCCATCAGCATAACAAGGCTCCCAGTTGTCCATGGCCTGTCCTGCCTTTCTGGATTTTACACTTTTTTCAGATGGCCCTTTTGACCGGGGGGAAGTGAGACTTCATTGTAGTGCAGATTTCCTTTGCAAGCTTGCTTGGTTGGCCAAAAAGGGCGTATGCGTTTTTTCCTGAATATATTCAGGAAAAAACGCATACGCCCTTTTTGGCCAAGTGCATCATTGTGGACGTTCTGCCTCTTTTCCTATGCTTTCAATGCAATTCCAGTCTACCTCCTGAAATCGGTTTCCTGCAATTCTGCCCCGCTTTCAAGTCCTCTTGGCAGCCTTACTTCAGTCTATTTTTGGACGATAGCTGTCATTTATAACTCTGCAGGTTTGTGAATTACAGTGCCCCTGAGCTCCTTTCTTCAACTCGCTTTCTTGTGACCTGGCCGCAACACCGCAGGATGGCTTCAGGCCCTAATCTGGTTCCGGCACGGCACGCTGAGCCTTTGGTTATTTCCTCTTCCTGGTGGGAAATGAGAGTTAAATTTGCCCGTCCAGACACCTCCAGCTAGCCTCTCATTGGTTCTCGCTATTCCTGTTCATCTTCCGCAGAAATTGCAAACTGGGCCAAACAAGAGGTTAAAGGCGCTGACTCTCCAAGTGGGGAGAGTGTTAGTAAAGCGTCTGGAATGTTGCACCCGAGTACCAGGGGAGGAAAACTGAGATATATTTGAACACGTCTCCCGATCACATGGTTGATCATACTTGGGTTCCACATGCATGTTTTAGCTGAAGGAAGAATACCTTAAACCTGGAGAGTTGAGACCCGTGGAATGGGTACCATGCAATATGACTTCAAAGGGTCTTCATTTGCTCACCGAACCTCTCCAGTCCTATAACTGCTGCGTTTATTCCCCTGTACACACGCTTGATTCTCTTTTGGAGACATAGCAATCCATAGGTTTTAAGATACTTACTAGTCAGGTACATTCTTAGGGGTTTAATATGGGGTTTTGAGTCCATTTCGTTGAGCAAGGAGTAGCTCTTGTCTATTCCATATTTGGCTTAAGGAACTTTATCTGTGCTCATTTCAATCTCTGGTTTTATGCAGCACCCCAACTCACCTTTCCCCTTAAGCAAGCATAAGTTGGTTTTCTAAATTTGAGACCCTGTTCTGTTCTGGAATGCAGTTCCTGTGTAGCCAAGTTTACATTCCGTGTATTAGTGATATCTTATGATGTTTCTTTTTCTGTGTGACTTATTTCAGTTAGAATCATCGTACCTGAATCCACTCATTATGCTGCTACAGACCTGATGACATAGATTTCATTGCTGAGTGATACTGCATTGTACGTAAGTACCACAAGTTCTTTATCCATTTTTCACTTTCTGCGATGTTGAACTTGTACTGTAAACGAGGTTCTTGTAAACAGAGGCGTCCCAAACTTTGGGGTGGCTGTGTCTTTTTGATTTTAATTTCCCAAAGCTATAGGACCATAAGTGGCAGTGCCCTAGGCTCTGTTGCTTTGTTTTTTAGATGTTTCAGGAAACACCATACACTTCTCCGGAGTGTCTGTTGGCAATTTACATCCCGCCCATCAGCATAACAAGGCTCCCAGTTGTCCATGGCCTGTCCTGCCTTTCTGGATTTTACACTTTTTTCAGATGGCCCTTTTGACCGGGGGGAAGTGAGACTTCATTGTAGTGCAGATTTCCTTTGCAAGCTTGCTTGGTTGGCCAAAAAGGGCGTATGCGTTTTTTCCTGAATATATTCAGGAAAAAACGCATACGCCCTTTTTGGCCAAGTGCATCATTGTGGACGTTCTTCCTCTTTTCCTATGCTTTCAATGCAATTCCAGTCTACCTCCTGAAATCGGTTTCCTGCAATTCTGCCCCGCTTTCAAGTCCTCTTGGCAGCCTTACTTCAGTCTATTTTTTGACGATAGCTGTCATTTATAACTCTGCAGGTTTGTGAATTACAGTGCCCATGAGCTCCTTTCTTCAACTCGCTTTCTTTTGAGCTGGCCGCAACACCGCAGGATGGCTTCAGGCCCTAATCTGGTTCCGGTACGGCACGCTGAGCCTTTGGTTATTTCCTCTTCCTGGTGGGAAATGAGAGTTAAATTTGCCCGTCCAGACACCTCCAGCTAGCCTCTCATTGGTTCTTGCTATTCCTGTTCATCTTCCGCAGAAATTGCAAACTGGGCCAAACAGGAGGTTAAAGGGACTGACTCTCCAAGTCGGGAGAGTGTTAGTAAAGCGTCTGGAATGTTGCACCCGAGTACCAGGGGAAGAAAACTGAGACATATTTGAACACGTCTCCCGATCACATGGTTGATCATACTCTAGGTTCCACATGCATGTTTTAGCTGAAGGAAGAATACCTTAAACCTAGGTAGTTGAAACCCGTGGAATGGGTACCATGCAATATGACTTCAAAGGGTCTTCATTTGCTCACCGAACCTCTCCAATCCTATCACTGCTGCGTTTATTCCCCTGTACACATGCTTGATTCTCTTTCGGAGACATAGCAATCCATAGGTTTTTAAGATACTTACTAGTCAGGTACATTCTTAGGCGTTTAATATGCGGTGTTGAGTCCATTTCGTTGAGCAAGGAGTATCTCTTGTCTATTCCATATTTGACTTAAGGAACTTTATCTGTGCTCATTTCAATCTCTGGTTTTATGCAGCACCCCAACTCACCTTTACCTTTAAGCAAGCATAAGTTGGTTTTCTAAATTTGAGACCCTGTTCTGTTCTGTAATTCAGTTCCTGTGTAGCCAAGTTTACATTCCGTGTATTACTGATATCTTATGATGTTTCTTTTTCTGTGTGACTTACTTCAGTTAGAATCATCATACCTGAATCCACTCATTGTGCTGCTAAGTGCCTGATGACACAGATTTCATTGCTGAGTGATATTGCTTTGTAAGTAAATACCACAACTTCTTTATCCATTTTTCACTTTCTGCGATGTTGAACTTGTACTGTAAACGAGGTTCTTGTAAACAGAGGCGTCCCAAAATTTGGGGTGGCTGTGTCTTTTTGATTTTAATTTCCCTAAGCTATAGGACCATAAGTGGAAGTGCCCTAGGTTCTGTTGCTTTGTTTTTTAGATGTTTCAGGAAACACCATACACTTCTCCCGAGTGGTTGTTGGCAATTTACATCCCGCCCATCAGCATAACAAGGCTCCCAGTTCTCCATGGCCTGTCCTGCCTTTCTGGATTTTACACTTTTTTCAGATGGCCCTTTTGACCGGGGGGAAGTGAGACTTCATTGTAGTGCAGATTTCCTTTGCAAGCTTGCTTGGTTGGCCAAAAAGGGCGTATGCGTTTTTTCCTGAATATATTCAGGATAAAACGCATACGCCCTTTTTGGCCAAGTGCATCATTGTGGACGTTCTGCCTCTTTTCCTATGCTTTCAATGCAATTCCAGTCTACCTCCTGAAATCGGTTTCCTGCAATTCTGCCCCGCTTTCAAGTCCTCTTGGCAGCCTTACTTCAGTCTATTTTTGGACGATAGCTGTCATTTATAACTCTGCAGGTTTGTGAATTACAGTGCCCCTGAGCTCCTTTCTTCAACTCGCTTTCTTGTGACCTGGCCGCAACACCGCAGGATGGCTTCAGGCCCTAATCTGGTTCCGGCACGGCACGCTGAGCCTTTGGTTATTTCCTCTTCCTGGTGGGAAATGAGAGTTAAATTTGCCCGTTCAGACACCTCCAGCTAGTCTCTCATTGGTTCTCGCTATTCCTGTTCATCTTCCGCAGAAATTGCAAACTGGGCCAAACAGGAGGTTAAAGGGACTGACTCTCCAAGTCGGGAGAGTGTTAGTAAAGCGTCTGGAATGTTGCACCCGAGTACCAGGGTACGAAAACTGAGACATATTTGAACACGTCTCCCGATCACATGGTTGATCATACTCTAGGTTCCACATGCATGTTTTAGCTGAAGGAAGAATACCTTAAACCTGGGTAGTTGAAACCCGTGGAATGGGTACCATGCAATATGACTTCAAAGGGTCTTCATTTGCGCACCGAACCTCTCCAATCCTATCACTGCTGCGTTTATGCCCCTGTACACATGCTTGATTCTCTTTTGGAGACATAGCAATCCATAGGTTTTAAGATACTTACTAGTCAGGAACATTCTTAGGCGTTTAATATGGGGTGTTGAGTCCATTTCGTTGAGCAAGGAGTAGCTCTTGTCTATTCCATATTTGACTTAAGGAACTTTATCTGTGCTCATTTCAATCTCTGGTTTTATGCAGCACCCCAACTCACCTTTACCCTTAAGCAAGCATAAGTTGGTTTTCTAAATTTGAGACCCTGTTCTGTTCTGTAATTCAGTTCCTGTGTAGCCAAGTTTACATTCCGTGTATTAGTGATATCTTATGATGTTTCTTTTTCTGTGTGACTTATTTCAGTTAGAATCATCGTACCAGAATCCACTCATTATGCTGCTACGGGCCTGATGACATAGATTTCATTGCTGAGTGATACTGCATTGTACGTAAGTACCACAAGTTCTTTATCCATTTTTCACTTTCTGCGAAGTTGAACTTGTACTGTAAACGAGGTTCTTGTAAACAGAGCCGTTCCAAACTTTGGGGTGGCTGTGTCTTTTTGATTTTAATTTCCCTAAGCTATAGGACCATAAGTGGAAGTGCCCTAGGTTCTGTTGCTTTGTTTTTTAGATGTTTCAGGAAACACCATACACTTCTCCCGAGTGGTTGTTGGCAATTTACATCCCGCCCTTCAGCATAACAAGGCTCCCAGTTCTCCATGGCCTGTCCTGCCTTTCTGGATTTTACACTTTTTTCAGATGGCCCTTTTGACCGGGGGGAAGTGAGACTTCATTGTAGTGCAGATTTCCTTTGCAAGCTTGCTTGGTTGGCCAAAAAGGGCGTATGCGTTTTTTCCTGAATATATTCAGGAAAAAACGCATACGCCCTTTTTGGCCAAGTGCATCATTGTGGACGTTCTGCCTCTTTTCCTATGCTTTCAATGCAATTCCAGTCTACCTCCTGAAATCGGTTTCCTGCAATTCTGCCCCGCTTTCAAGTCCTCTTGGCAGCCTTACTTCAGTCTATTTTTGGACGATAGCTGTCATTTATAACTCTGCAGGTTTGTGAATTACAGTGCCCCTGAGCTCCTTTCTTCAACTCGCTTTCTTTTGAGATGGCCGCAACACCGCAGGATGGCTTCAGGCCCTAATCTGGTTCCGGCACGGCACGCTGAGCCTTTGGTTAATTCCTCTTCCTGGTGGGAAATGAGAGTTAAATTTGCCCGTCCAGACACCTCCAGCTAGCCTCTCATTGGATCTCGCTATTCCTGTTCATCTTCCGCAGAAATTGCAAACTGGGCCAAACAGGAGGTTAAAGGGACTGACTCTCCAAGTCGGGAGAGTGTTAGTAAAGCGTCTGGAATGTTGCACCCGAGTACCAGGGTACGAAAACTGAGACATATTTGAACACGTCTCCCGATCACATGGTTGATCATACTCTAGGTTCCACATGCATGTTTTAGCTGAAGGAAGAATACCTTAAACCTGGAGAGTTGAGACCCGTGTAATGGGTACCATGCAATATGACTTCAAAGGGTCTTCATTTGCTCACCGAACCTCTCCAATCCTATCACTGCTGCGTTTATGCCCCTGTACACATGCTTGATTCTCTTTCGGAGACATAGCAATCCATAGGTTTTAAGATACTTACTAGTCAGGTACATTCTTAGGCGTTTAATATGCGGTGTTGAGTCCATTTCGTTGAGCAAGGAGTAGCTCTTGTCTATTCCATATTTGACTTAAGGAACTTTATCTGTGCTCATTTCAATCTCTGGTTTTATGCAGCACCCCAACTCACCTTTACCCTTAAGCAAGCATAAGTTGGTTTTCTAAATTTGAGACCCTGTTCTGTTCTGTAATTCAGTTCCTGTGTAGCCAAGTTTACATTCCGTGTATTACTGATATCTTATGATGTTTCTTTTTCTGTGTGACTTACTTCAGTTAGAATCATCATACCTGAATCCACTCATTGTGCTGCTAAGTGCCTGATGACACAGATTTCATTGCTGAGTGATATTGCTTTGTAAGTAAATACCACAACTTCTTTATCCATTTTTCACTTTCTGCGATGTTGAACTTGTACTGTAAACGAGGTTCTTGTAAACAGAGGCGTCCCAAAATTTGGGGTGGCTGTGTCTTTTTGATTTTAATTTCCCTAAGCTATAGGACCATAAGTGGAAGTGCCCTAGGTTCTGTTGCTTTGTTTTTTAGATGTTTCAGGAAACACCATACACTTCTCCCGAGTGTCTGTTGGCAATTTACATCCCGCCCATCAGCATAACAAGGCTCCCAGTTCTCCATGGCCTGTCCTGCCTTTCTGGATTTTACACTTATTTCAGATGGCCCTTTTGACCGGGGGGAAGTGAGACTTCATTGTAGTGCAGATTTCCTTTGCAAGCTTGCTTGGTTGGCCCAAAAGGGCGTATGCGTTTTTTCCTGAATATATTCAGGAAAAAACGCATACGCCCTTTTTGGCCAAGTGCATCATTGTGGACGTTCTGCCTCTTTTCCTATGCTTTCAATGCAATTCCAGTCTACCTCCTGAAATCGGTTTCCTGCAATTCTGCCCCGCTTTCAAGTCCTCTTGGCAGCCTTACTTCAGTCTATTTTTGGACGATAGCTGTCATTTATAACTCTGCAGGTTTGTGAATTACAGTGCCCCTGAGCTCCTTTCTTCAACTCGCTTTCTTTTGAGCTGGCCGCAACACCGCAGGATGGCTTCAGGCTCTAATCTGGTTCTGGTACGGCATGCTGAGCCTTTGGTTATTTCCTCTTCCTGGTGGGAAATGAGAGTTAAATTTGCCCGTCCAGACACCTCCAGCTAGCCTCTCATTGGTTCTCGCTATTCCTGTTCATCTTCCGCAGAAATTGCAAACTGGGCCAAACAGGAGGTTAAAGGCGCTGACTCTCCAAGTGGGGAGACTGTTAGTAAAGCGTCTGGAAGGTTGCACCCGAGTACCAGGGGAGGAAAACTGAGACATATTTGAACACGTCTCCCGTTCACATGGTTGATTATACTTGGGTTCCACATGCATGTTTTAGCTGAAGGAAGAATACCTAAAACCTGGGTAGTTGAAACCCGTGGAATGGGTACCATGCAATATGACTTCAAAGGGTCTTCATTTGCTCACCGAACCTCTCCAATCCTATCACTGCTGCGTTTATGCCCCTGTACACATGCTTGATTCTCTTTCGGTGACATAGCAATGCATAGGTTTTAAGATACTTACTAGTCAGGTACATTCTTAGGCGTTTAATATGCGGTGTTGAGTCCATTTCGTTGAGCAAGGAGTAGGTCTTGTCTATTCCATATTTGGCTTAAGGAACTTTATCTGTGCTCATTTCAATCTCTGGTTTTATGCAGCAACCCAACTCACCTTTCCCCTTAAGCAAGCATAAGTTGGTTTTCTAAATTTGAGACCCTGTTCTGTTCTGTAATTCAGTTCCTGTGTAGCCAAGTTTACATTCCGTGTATTAGTGATATCTTATGATGTTTCTTTTTCTGTGTGATTTATTTCAGTTAGAATCATCGTACCTGAATCTACTCATTATGCTGCTACGGGCCTGATGACATAGATTTCATTGCTGAGTGATACTGCATTGTACGTAAGTACCACAACTTCTTTATCCATTTTTCACTTTCTGCGATGTTGAACTTGTACTGTAAACGAGGTTCTTGTAAACAGAGCCGTTCCAAACTTTGGGGTGGCTGTGTCTTTTTGATTTTAATTTCCCTAAGCTATAGGACCATAAGTGGAAGTGCCCTAGGTTCTGTTGCTTTGTTTTTTCGATGTTTCAGGAAACACCATACACTTCTCCCGAGTGGTTGTTGGCAATTTACATCCCGCCCATCAGCATAACAAGGCTCCCAGTTCTCCATGGCCTGTCCTGCCTTTCTGGATTTTACACTTTTTTCAGATGGCCCTTTTGACCGGGGGGAAGTGAGACTTCATTGTAGTGCAGATTTCCTTTGCAAGCTTGCTTGGTTGGCCAAAAAGGGCGTATGCGTTTTTTCCTGAATATATTCAGGAAAAAACGCATACGCCCTTTTTGGCCAAGTGCATCATTGTGGACGTTCTGCCTCTTTTCCTATGCTTTCAATGCAATTCCAGTCTACCTCCTGAAATCGGTTTCCTGCAATTCTGCCCCGCTTTCAAGTCCTCTTGGCAGCCTTACTTCAGTCTATTTTTGGACGATAGCTGTCATTTATAACTCTGCAGGTTTGTGAATTACAGTGCCCCTGAGCTCCTTTCTTCAACTTGCTTTCTTGTGACCTGGCCGCAACACCGCAGGATGGCTTCACGCCCTAATCTGGTTCCGGCACGGCACGCTGAGCCTTTGGTTATTTCCTCTTCCTGGTGGGAAATGAGAGTTAAATTTGCCCGTCCAGACACCTCCAGCTAGTCTCTCATTGGTTCTCGCTATTCCTGTTCATCTTCCGCAGAAATTGCAAACTGGGCCAAACAGGAGGTTAAAGGCGCTGACTCTCCAAGTGGGGAGAGTGTTAGTAAAGCGTCTGGAATGTTGCACCCGAGTACCAGGGGGGGAAAACTGAGACATATTTGAACACGTCTCCCGTTCACATGGTTGATCATACTTGGGTTCCACATGCATGTTTTAGCTGAAGGAAGAATACCTTAAACCTGGAGAGTTGAGAGCCGTGTAATGGGTACCATGCAATATGACTTCAAAGGGTCTTCATTTGCTCACCGAACCTCTCCAATCCTATCACTGCTGCGTTTATGTCCCTGTACACATGCTTGATTCTCTTTCGGAGACATAGCAATCCATAGGTTTTAAGATACTTACTAGTCAGGTACATTCTTAGGCGTTTAATATGCGGTGTTGAGTCCATTTCGTTGAGCAAGGAGTAGCTCTTTTCTATTCCATATTTGACTTAAGGAACTTTATCTGTGCTCATTTCAATCTCTGGTTTTATGCAGCACCCCAACTCACCTTTACCCTTAAGCAAGCATAAGTTGGTTTTCTAAATTTGAGACCCTGTTCTGTTCTGTAATTCAGTTCCTGTGTAGCCAAGTTTACATTCCGTGTATTACTGATATCTTATGATGTTTCTTTTTCTGTGTGAATTACTTCAGTTAGAATCATCATACCTGAATCCACTCATTGTGCTGCTAAGGGCCTGATGACACAGATTTCATTGCTGAGTGATATTGCTTTGTAAGTAAATACCACAACTTCTTTATCCATTTTTCACTTTCTGCGATGTTGAACTTGTACTGTAGACGAGGTTCTTGTAAACAGAGCCGTTCCAAACTTTGGGGTGGCTGTGTCTTTTTGATTTTAATTTCCCTAAGCTATAGGACCATAAGTGGAAGTGCCCTAGGTTCTGTTGCTTTGTTTTTTAGATGTTTCAGGAAACACCATACACTTCTCCCGAGTGGTTGTGGGCAATTTACATCCCGCCCATCAGCATAACAAGGCTCCCAGTTCTCCATGGCCTGTCCTGCCTTTCTGGATTTTACACTTTTTTCAGATGGCCCTTTTGACCTGGGGGAAGTGAGACTTCATTGTAGTGCAGATTTCCTTTGCAAGCTTGCTTGGTTGGCCAAAAAGGGCGTATGCGTTTTTTCCTGAATATATTCAGGAAAAAACGCATACGCCCTTTTTGGCCAAGTGCATCATTGTGGACGTTCTGCCTCTTTTCCTATGCTTTCAATGCAATTCCAGTCTACCTCCTGAAATCGGTTTCCTGCAATTCTGCCCCGCTTTCAAGTCCTCTTGGCAGCCTTACTTCAGTCTATTTTTGGACGATAGCTGTCATTTATAACTCTGCAGGTTTGTGAATTACAGTGCCCCTGAGCTCCTTTCTTCAACTCGCTTTCTTTTGAGCTGGCCGCAACACCGCAGGATGGCTTCAGGCCCTAATCTGGTTCCGGTATGGCACGCTGAGCCTTTGTTTATTTCCTCTTCCTGGTGGGAAATGAGAGTTAAATTTGCCCGTCCAGACACCTCCAGCTAGCCTCTCATTGGTTCTCGCTATTCCTGTTCATCTTCCGCAGAAATTGCAAACTGGGCCAAACAGGAGGTTAAAGGCACTGACTCTCCAAGTGGGGAGAGTGTTAGTAAAGCGTCTGGAATGTTGCACCCGAGTACCAGGGGAGGAAAACTGAGACATATTTGAACACGTCTCCCGTTCACATGGTTGATCATACTTGGGTTCCACATGCATGTTTTACCTGAAGGAAGAATACCTTAAACCTGGAGAGTTCAGACCCGTGTAATGGGTACCATGCAATATGACTTCAAAGGGTCTTCATTTGCTCACCGAACCTCTCCAATCCTATCACTGCTGCGTTTATGCCCCTGTACACATGCTTGATTCTCTTTTGGAGACATAGAAATCCATAGGTTTTATGATACTTACTAGTCAGGTACATTCTTAGGCGTTTAATATGGGGTGTTGAGTCCATTTCGTTGAGCAAGGAGTAGCTCTTGTCTATTCCATATTTGACTTAAGGAACTTTATCTGTGCTCATTTCAATCTCTGGTTTTATGCAGCACCCCAACTCACCTTTACCCTTAAGCAAGCATAAGTTGGTTTTCTAAATTTGAGACCCTGTTCTGTTCTGTAATTCAGTTCCTGTGTAGCCAAGTTTACATTCCGTGTATTACTGATAACTTATGATGTTTCTTTTTCTGTGTGACATATTTCAGTTAGAATCATCATACCTGAATCCACTCATTGTGATGCTAAGGGCCTGATGACATAGATTTCATTGCTGAGTGATATTGCTTTGTAAGTAAATACCACAACTTCTTTATCCATTTTTCACTTTCTGCGATGTTGAACTTGTACTGTAAACGAGCTTCTTGTAAACAGAGACGTCCCAAACTTTGGGGTGGCTGTGTCTTTTTGATTTTAATTTCCCTAAGCTATAGGACCATAAGTGGCAGTGCCCTAGGCTCTGTTGCTTTGTTTTTTAGATGTTTCATGAAACACCATACACTTCTCCCGAGTGTCTGTTGGCAATTTACATCCCGCCCATCAGCATAACAAGGCTCCCAGTTGTCCATGGCCTGTCCTGCCTTTCTGGATTTTACACTTTTTTCAGATGGCCCTTTTGACCGGGGGGAAGTGAGACTTCATTGTAGTGCAGATTTCCTTTGCAAGCTTGCTTGGTTGGCCAAAAAGGGCGTATGCGTTTTTACATCCCGCCCATCAGCATAACAAGACTCCCAGTTCTCCATGGCCTGTCCTGCCTTTCTGGATTTTACACTTTTTTCAGATGGCCCTTTTGACCGGGGGGAAGTGAGACTTCATTGTAGTGCAGATTTCCTTTGGAAGCTTGCTTGGTTGGCCAAAAAGTGCGTATGCGTTTTTTCCTGAATATATTCAGGAAAAAACGCATACGCCCTTTTTGGCCAAGTGCATCATTGTGGACGTTCTGCCTCTTTTCCTATGCTTTCAATGCAATTCCAGTCTACCTCCTGAAATCGGTTTCCTGCAATTCTGCCCCGCTTTCAAGTCCTCTTGGCAGCCTTACTTCAGTCTATTTTTGGACGATAGCTGTCATTTATAACTCTGCAGGTTTGTGAATTACAGTGCCCCTGAGCTCCTTTCTTCAACTTGCTTTCTTGTGACCTGGCCGCAACACCGCAGGATGGCTTCACGCCCTAATCTGGTTCCGGCACGGCACGCTGAGCCTTTGGTTATTTCCTCTTCCTGGTGGGAAATGAGAGTTAAATTTGCCCGTCCAGACACCTCCAGCTAGTCTCTCATTGGTTCTCGCTATTCCTGTTCATCTTCCGCAGAAATTGCAAACTGGGCCAAACAGGAGATTAAAGGCGCTGACTCTCCAAGTGGGGAGAGTGTTAGTAAAGCGTCTGGAATGTTGCACCCGAGTACCAGGGGGGGAAAACTGAGACATATTTGAACACGTCTCCCGTTCACATGGTTGATCATACTTGGGTTCCACATGCATGTTTTAGCTGAAGGAAGAATACCTTAAACCTGGAGAGTTGAGAGCCGTGTAATGGGTACCATGCAATATGACTTCAAAGGGTCTTCATTTGCTCACCGAACCTCTCCAATCCTATCACTGCTGCGTTTATGTCCCTGTACACATGCTTGATTCTCTTTCGGAGACATAGCAATCCATAGGTTTTAAGATACTTACTAGTCAGGTACATTCTTAGGCGTTTAATATGCGGTGTTGAGTCCATTTCGTTGAGCAAGGAGTAGCTCTTTTCTATTCCATATTTGACTTAAGGAACTTTATCTGTGCTCATTTCAATCTCTGGTTTTATGCAGCACCCCAACTCACCTTTACCCTTAAGCAAGCATAAGTTGGTTTTCTAACTTTGAGACCCTGTTCTGTTCTGTAATTCAGTTCCTGTGTAGCCAAGTTTACATTCCATGTATTACTGATATCTTATGATGTTTCTTTTTCTGTGTGAATTACTTCAGTTAGAATCATCATACCTGAATCCACTCATTGTGCTGCTAAGGGCCTGATGACACAGATTTCATTGCTGAGTGATATTGCTTTGTAAGTAAATACCACAACTTCTTTATCCATTTTTCACTTTCTGCGATGTTGAACTTGTACTGTAGACGAGGTTCTTGTAAACAGAGCCGTTCCAAACTTTGGGGTGGCTGTGTCTTTTTGATTTTAATTTCCCTAAGCTATAGGACCATAAGTGGAAGTGCCCTAGGTTCTGTTGCTTTGTTTTTTAGATGTTTCAGGAAACACCATACACTTCTCCCGAGTGGTTGTGGGCAATTTACATCCCGCCCATCAGCATAACAAGGCTCCCAGTTGTCCATGGCCTGTCCTGCCTTTCTGGATTTTACACTTTTTTCAGATGGCCCTTTTGACCGGGGGGAAGTGAGACTTCATTGTAGTGCAGATTTCCTTTGCAAGCTTGCTTGGTTGGCCAAAAAGGGCGTATGCGTTTTTTCCTGAATATATTCAGGAAAAAACGCATACGCCCTTTTTGGCCAAGTGCATCATTGTGGACGTTCTGCCTCTTTTCCTATGCTTTCAATGCAATTCCAGTCTACCTCCTGAAATCGGTTTCCTGCAATTCTGCCCCGCTTTCAAGTCCTCTTGGCAGCCTTACTTCAGTCTATTTTTGGACGATAGCTGTCATTTATAACTCTGCAGGTTTGTGAATTACAGTGCCCCTGAGCTCCTTTCTTCAACTCGCTTTCTTGTGACCTGGCCGCAACACCGCAGGATGGCTTCAGGCCCTAATCTGGTTCCGGCACGGCACGCTGAGCCTTTGGTTATTTCCTCTTCCTGGTGGGAAATGAGAGTTAAATTTGCCCGTCCAGACACCTCCAGCTAGCCTCTCATTGGTTCTCGCTATTCCTGTTCATCTTCCGCAGAAATTGCAAACTGGGCCAAACAAGAGGTTAAAGGCGCTGACTCTCCAAGTGGGGAGAGTGTTAGTAAAGCGTCTGGAATGTTGCACCCGAGTACCAGGGGAGGAAAACTGAGATATATTTGAACACGTCTCCCGATCACATGGTTGATCATACTTGGGTTCCACATGCATGTTTTAGCTGAAGGAAGAATACCTTAAACCTGGAGAGTTGAGACCCGTGGAATGGGTACCATGCAATATGACTTCAAAGGGTCTTCATTTGCTCACCGAACCTCTCCAGTCCTATAACTGCTGCGTTTATTCCCCTGTACACACGCTTGATTCTCTTTTGGAGACATAGCAATCCATAGGTTTTAAGATACTTACTAGTCAGGTACATTCTTAGGGGTTTAATATGGGGTTTTGAGTCCATTTCGTTGAGCAAGGAGTAGCTCTTGTCTATTCCATATTTGGCTTAAGGAACTTTATCTGTGCTCATTTCAATCTCTGGTTTTATGCAGCACCCCAACTCACCTTTACCCTTAAGCAAGCATAAGTTGGTTTTCTAAATTTGAGACCCTGTTCTGTTCTGGAATGCAGTTCCTGTGTAGCCAAGTTTACATTCCGTGTATTAGTGATATCTTATGATGTTTCTTTTTCTGTGTGACTTATTTCAGTTAGAATCATCGTACCTGAATCCACTCATTATGCTGCTACAGACCTGATGACATAGATTTCATTGCTGAGTGATACTGCATTGTACGTAAGTACCACAAGTTCTTTATCCATTTTTCACTTTCTGCGATGTTGAACTTGTACTGTAAACGAGGTTCTTGTAAACAGAGGCGTCCCAAACTTTGGGGTGGCTGTGTCTTTTTGATTTTAATTTCCCAAAGCTATAGGACCATAAGTGGCAGTGCCCTAGGCTCTGTTGCTTTGTTTTTTAGATGTTTCAGGAAACACCATACACTTCTCCGGAGTGTCTGTTGGCAATTTACATCCCGCCCATCAGCATAACAAGGCTCCCAGTTGTCCATGGCCTGTCCTGCCTTTCTGGATTTTACACTTTTTTCAGATGGCCCTTTTGACCGGGGGGAAGTGAGACTTCATTGTAGTGCAGATTTCCTTTGCAAGCTTGCTTGGTTGGCCAAAAAGGGCGTATGCGTTTTTTCCTGAATATATTCAGGAAAAAACGCATACGCCCTTTTTGGCCAAGTGCATCATTGTGGACGTTCTTCCTCTTTTCCTATGCTTTCAATGCAATTCCAGTCTACCTCCTGAAATCGGTTTCCTGCAATTCTGCCCCGCTTTCAAGTCCTCTTGGCAGCCTTACTTCAGTCTATTTTTGGACGATAGCTGTCATTTATAACTCTGCAGGTTTGTGAATTACAGTGCCCATGAGCTCCTTTCTTCAACTCGCTTTCTTTTGAGCTGGCCGCAACACCGCAGGATGGCTTCAGGCCCTAATCTGGTTCCGGTACGGCACGCTGAGCCTTTGGTTATTTCCTCTTCCTGGTGGGAAATGAGAGTTAAATTTGCCCGTCCAGACACCTCCAGCTAGCCTCTCATTGGTTCTTGCTATTCCTGTTCATCTTCCGCAGAAATTGCAAACTGGGCCAAACAGGAGGTTAAAGGGACTGACTCTCCAAGTCGGGAGAGTGTTAGTAAAGCGTCTGGAATGTTGCACCCGAGTACCAGGGGAAGAAAACTGAGACATATTTGAACACGTCTCCCGATCACATGGTTGATCATACTCTAGGTTCCACATGCATGTTTTAGCTGAAGGAAGAATACCTTAAACCTAGGTAGTTGAAACCCGTGGAATGGGTACCATGCAATATGACTTCAAAGGGTCTTCATTTGCTCACCGAACCTCTCCAATCCTATCACTGCTGCCTTTATGCCCCTGTACACATGCTTGATTCTCTTTCGGAGACATAGCAATCCATAGGTTTGAAGATACTTACTAGTCAGGTACATTCTTAGGCGTTTAATATGCGGTGTTGAGTCCATTTCGTTGAGCAAGGAGTAGCTCTTGTCTATTCCATATTTGACTTAAGGAACTTTATCTGTGCTCATTTCAATCTCTGGTTTTATGCAGCACCCCAACTCACCTTTACCCTTAAGCAAGCATAAGTTGGTTTTCTAAATTTGAGTCCCTGTTCTGTTCTGTAATTCAGTTCCTGTGTAACCAAGTTTACATTCCGTGTATTACTGATATCTTATGATGTTTCTTTTTCTGTGTGACTTACTTCAGTTAGAATCATCATACCTGAATCCACTCATTGTGCTGCTAAGGGCCTGATGACACAGATTTCATTGCTGAGTGATATTGCTTTGTAAGTAAATACCACAACTTCTTTATCCATTTTTCACTTTCTGTGATGTTGAACATGTACTGTAAACAAGGTTCTTGTAAACAGAGCCGTTCCAAACTTTGGGGTGGCTGTGTCTTTTTGATTTTAATTTCCCTAAGCTATAGGACCATAAGTGGAAGTGCCCTAGGCTCTGTTGCTTTGTTTTTTAGATGTTTCAGGAAACACCATACACTTCTCCCAGGTGTCTGTTGGCAATTTACATCCCGCCCATCAGCATAACAAGGCTCCCAGTTCTCAATGGCCTGTTGCCTTTCTGGATTTTACACTTTTTTCAGATGGCCCTTTTGGCCGGGGGGAAGTGAGACTTCATTGTAGTGCAGATTTCCTTTGCAAGCTTGCTTGGTTGGCCAAAAAGGGCGTATGCGTTTTTTCCTGAATATATTCAGGAAAAAACGCATACGCCCTTTTTGGCCAAGTGCATCATTGTGGACGTTCTGCCTCTTTTCCTATGCTTTCAATGCAATTCCAGTCTACCTCCTGAAATCGGTTTCCTGCAATTCTGCCCTGCTTTCAATTCCTCTTGGCAGCCTTACTTCAGTCTATTTTTGGACGAAAGCTGTCATTTATAAGTCTGCAGGTTTGTGAATTACAGTGCCCCTGAGCTCCTTTCTTCAACTCGCTTTCTTGTGACCTGGCCGCAACACCGCAGGATGGCTTCAGGCCCTAATCTGGTTCTGGCACGGCACGCTGAGCCTTCGGTTAATTCCTCTTCCTGGTGGGAAATGAGAGTTAAATTTGCCCGTCCAGACACCTCCAGCTAGTCTCTCATTGGTTCTCGCTATTCCTGTTCATCTTCCGCAGAATTTGCAAACTGGGCCAAACAGGAGGTTAAAGGGACTGACTCTCCAAGTCGGGAGAGTGTTAGTAAAGCGTCTGGAATGTTGCACCCGAGTACCAGGGGAGGAAAACTGAGACATATTTGAACACGTCTCCCGATCACATGGTTGATCATACTCTAGGTTCCACATGCATGTTTTAGCTGAAGGAAGAATACCTTAAACCTGGAGAGTTGAGACCCGTGTAATGCGAACCATGCAATATGACTTCAAAGGGTCTTCATTTGCTCACCGAACCTCTCCAATCCTATCACTGCTGCGTTTATGCCCCTGTACACATGCTTGATTCTCTTTTGGAGACATAGCAATCCATAGGTTTTCCGATATTTACTAGTCAGGTACATTCTTAGGCGTTTAATATGCGGTGTTGAGTCCATTTCGTTGAGCAAGGAGTAGCTCTTGTCTATTCCATATTTGACTTAAGGAACTTTATCTGTGCTCATTTCAATCTCTGGTTTTATGCAGCACCCCAACTCACCTTTCACCTTAAGCAAGCATAAGTTGTTTTTCTAAATTTGAGACCCTGTTCTGTTCTGTAATTCAGTTCCTGTGTAGCCAAGTTTACATTCCGTGTATTACTGATATCTTATTATGTTTCTTTTTCTGTGTGACTTATTTCAGTTAGAATCATCATACCTGAATCCACTCATTTTGCTGCTATGGGCCTGATGACACAGATTTCATTGCTGAGTGATATTGCTTTGTAAGTAAATACCACAACTTCTTTATCCATTTTTCACTTTCTGCGATGTTGAACTTGTACTGTAAACGAGGTTCTTGTAAACAGAGCCGTTCGAAAGTTTGGGGTGGCTGTGTCTTTTTGATTTTAATTTCCCTAAGCTATAGGACCATAAGTGGAAGTGCCCTAGGCTCTGTTGCTTTGTTTTTTAGATATTTCAGGAAACACCATACACTTCTCCCAAGTGTCTGTTGGCAATTTACATCCCGCCCATCAGCATAACAAGGCTCCCAGTTCTCCATGGCCTGTCCTGCCTTTCTGGATTTTACACTTTTTTCAGATGGCCCTTTTGACCGGGGGGAAGTGAGACTTCATTGTAGTGCAGATTTCCTTTGCAAGCTTGCTTGGTTGGCCAAAAAGGGCGTATGCGTTTTTTCTTGAATATATTCAGGAAAAAACGCATACGCCCTTTCTGGCCAAGTGCATCATTGTGGACGTTCTGCCTCTTTTCCTATGCTTTCAATGCAATTCCAGTCTACCTCCTGAAATCGGTTTCCTGCAATTCTGCCCCGCTTTCAAGTCCTCTTGGCAGCCTTACTTCAGTCTATTTTTGGATGATAGCTGTCATTTATAACTCTGCAGGTTTGTGAATTACAGTGCCCCTGAGCTCCTTTCTTCAACTCGCTTTCTTGTGACCTGGCCGCAACACCGCAGGATGGATTCAGGCCCTAATCTGGTTCCGGCACGGCACGCTGAGCCTTTGGTTAATTCCTCTTCCTGGTGGGAAATGAGAGTTAAATTTGCCCGTCCAGACACCTCCAGCTAGTCTCTCATTGGTTCTCACTATTCCTGTTCATCTTCCACAGAAATTGCAAACTGGGCCAAACAGGAGGTTAAAGGGACTGACTCTCCAAGTCGGAAGAGTGTTAGTAAAGCGTCTGGAATGTTGCACCCGAGTACCAGGGGAGGAAAACTGAGACATATTTGAACACGTCTCCCGTTCACATGGTTGATCATACTCTGGGTTCCACATGCATGTTTTAGCTGAAGGAAGAATACCTTAAACCTGGAGAGTTGAGACCCGTGGAATGGGTACCATGCAATATGACTTCAAAGGGTCTTCATTTGCTCACCGAACCTCTCCAATCCTATCACTGCTGCGTTTATGCCCCTGTACACACGCTTGATTCTCTTTTGCAGACATAGCAATCCATAGGTTTTAAGATACTTACTAGTCAGGTACATTCTTAGGCGTTTAATATGGGGTGTTGAGTCCATATCGTTGAGCAAGGAGTAGCTCTTGTCTATTCCATATTTGGCTTAAGGAACTTTATCTGTGCTCATTTCAATCTCTGGTTTTATGTAGCACCCCAACTCACCTTTCCCCTTAAGCAAGCATAAGTTGGTTTTCTAAATTTGAGACCCTGTTCTGTTTTGGAATGCAGTTCCTGTGTAGCCAAGTTTACATTCCGTGTATTAGTGCTATCTTATGATGTTTCTTTTTCTGTGTGACTTATTTCAGTTAGAATCATCGTACCTGAATCCACTCATTATGCTGCTACGGGCCTGATGACACAGATTTCATTGCTGAGTGATACTGCATTGTATGTAAGTACGACAAGTTCTTTATCCATTTTTCACTTTCTGCGATGTTGAACTTGTACTGTAAACGAGGTTCTTGTAAACAGAGCCGTTCCAAACTTTGGGGTGGCTGTGTCTTTTTGAATTTAATTTCCCTAAGCTATAGGACCATAAGTGGAAGTTCCCTAGGCTCTGTTGCTTTGTTTTTTAGATGTTTCAGGAAACACCATACACTTCTCCCGAGTGGTTGTTGGCAATTTACATCCCGCCCATCAGCATAACAAGGCTCCCAGTTCTCCATGGCCTGTCTTGTCTTTCTGGATTTTACACTTTTTTCAGATGGCCCTTTTGACCGGGGGGAAGTGAGACTTCATTGTAGTGCAGATTTCCTTTGCAAGCTTGCTTGGTTGGCCAAAAAGGGCGTATGCGTTTTTTCCTGAATATATTCAGGAAAAAACGCATACGCCCTTTTTGGCCAAGTGCATCATTGTGGACGTTCTGCCTCTTTTCCTATGCTTTCAATGCAATTCCAGTCTACCTCCTGAAATCGGTTTCCTGCAATTCTGCCCCGCTTTCAAGTCCTCTTGGCAGCCTTACTTCATTCTATTTTTGGACGATAGCTCTCATTTATAACTCTGCAGGTTTGTGAATTACAGTGCCCCTGAGCTCCTTTCTTCAACTCGCTTTCTTGTGACCTGGCCGCAACACCGCAGGATGGCTTCAGGCCGTAATCTGGTTCCGGCCCGGCATGCTGAGCCTTTGGTTAATTCCTCTTCCTGGTGGGAAATGAGAGTTAAATTTGCCCGTCCAGACACCTCCAGCTAGTCTCTCATTGGTTCTCGCTATTCCTGTTCATCTTCCGCAGAAATTGCAAACTGGGCCAAACAGGAGGTTAAAGGGACTGACTCTCCAAGTCGGGAGAGTGTTAGTAAAGCGTCTGGAATGTTGCACCCGAGTTCCAGGGGAGGAAAACTGAGACATATTTGAACACGTCTCCCGATCACATGGTTGATCATACTCTAGGTTCCACATGCATGTTTTAGCTGAAGGAAGAATACCTTAAACCTGGAGAGTTGAGACCCGTGTAATGCGTACCATGCAATATGACTTCAAAGGGTCTTCATTTGCTCACCGAACCTCTCCAATCCTATCACTGCTGCGTTTATGCCCCTGTACACATGCTTGATTCTCTTTTGGAGACATAGCAATCCATAGGTTTTCCGATACTTACTAGTCAGGTACATTCTTAGGCGTTTAATATGCGGTGTTGAGTCCATTTCGTTGAGCAAGGAGTAGCTCTTGTCTATTCCATATTTGACTTAAGGAACTTTATCTGTGCTCATTTCAATCTCTGGTTTTATGCAGCACCCCAACTCACCTTTACCCTTAAGCAAGCATAAGTTGGTTTTCTAAATTTGAGACCCTGTTCTGTTCTGTAATTCAGTTCCTGTGTAGCCAAGTTTACATTCCATGTATTACTGATATCTTATGATGTTTCTTTTCTGTGTGACTTATTTCAGTTAGAATCATCATACCTGAATCCACTCATTGTGCTGCTACGGGCCTGATGACACAGATTTCATTGCTGAGTGATATTGCTTTGTAAGTAAATACCACAACTTCTTTATCCATTTTTCACTTTCTGCGATGTTGAACTTGTACTGTAAACGAGGTTCTTGTAAACAGAGCCGTTCCAAACTTTGGGGTGGCTGTGTCTTTTTGATTTTAATTTCCCTAAGCTATAGGACCATAAGTGGCAGTGCCCTAGGCTCTGTTGCTTTGTTTTTTAGATGTTTCAGGAAACACCATACACTTCTCCCGAGTGTCTGTTGGCAATTTACATCCCGCCCATCAGCATAACAAGGCTCCCAGTTGTCCATGGCCTGTCCTGCCTTTCTGGATTTTACACTTTTTTCAGATGGCCCTTTTGACCGGGGGGAAGTGAGACTTCATTGTAGTGCAGATTTCCTTTGCAAGCTTGCTTGGTTGGCCAAAAAGGGCGTATGCGTTTTTTCCTGAATATATTCAGGAAAAAACGCATACGCCCTTTTTGGCCAAGTGCATCATTGTGGACGTTCTGCCTCTTTTCCTATGCTTTCAATGCAATTCCAGTCTACCTCCTGAAATCGGTTTCCTGCAATTCTGCCCCGCTTTCAAGTCCTCTTGGCAGCCTTACTTCAGTCTATTTTTGGACGATAGCTGTCATTTATAACTCTGCAGGTTTGTGAATTACAGTGCCCCTGAGCTCCTTTCTTCAACTCGCTTTCTTGTGACCTGGCCGCAACACCGCAGGATGGCTTCAGGCCCTAATCTGGTTCCGGCACGGCACACTGAGCCTTTGGTTAATTCCTCTTCCTGGTGGGAAATGAGAGTTAAATTTGCCCGTCCAGACACCTCCAGCTAGTCTCTCATTGGTTCTCGCTATTCCTGTTCATCTTCCGCAGAAATTGCAAACTGGGCCAAACAGGAGGTTAAAGGCGCTGACTCTCCAAGTGGGGAGAGTGTTAGTAAAGCGTCTGGAATGTTGCACCCGAGTACCAGGGGAGGAAAACTGAGACATATTTGAACACGTCTCCCGTTCACATGGTTGATCATACTTGGGTTCCACATGCATGTTTTAGCTGAAGGAAGAATACCTTAAACCTGGAGAGTTGAGACCCGTGTAATGGGTACCATGCAATATGACTTCAAAGGGTCTTCATTTGCTCACCAAACCTCTCCAATCCTATCACTGCTGCGTTTATGCCCCTGTACACACGCTTGATTCTCTTTTGGAGACATAGCAATCCATAGGTTTTAAGATACTTACTAGTCAGGTACATTCTTAGGCGTTTAATATGGGGTGTTGAGTCCATTTCGTTGAGCAAGGAGTAGCTCTTGTCTATTCCATATTTGGCTTAAGGAACTTTATCTGTGCTCATTTCAATCTCTGGTTTTATGCAGCACCCCAACTCACCTTTACCCTTAAGCAAGCATAAGTTGGTTTTCTAAATTTGAGACCCTGTTCTGTTTTGGAATTCAGTTCCTGTGTAGCCAAGTTTACATTCCGTGTATTAGTGATATCTTATGATGTTTCTTTTTCTGTGTGACTTATTTCAGTTAGAATCATTGTACCTGAATCCACTCATTGTGCTGCTACGGGCCTGATGACACAGATTTCATTGCTGAGTGATATTGCTTTGTAAGTAAATACCACAACTTCTTTATCCATTTTTCACTTTCTGCGATGTTGAACTTGTACTGTAAACGAGGTTCTTGTAAACAGATCCGTTCCAAACTTTGGGGTGGCTGTGTCTTTTTGATTTTAATTTCCCTAAGCTATAGGACCATAAGTGGAAGTGCCCTAGGTTCTGTTGCTTTGTTTTTTACATGTTTCAGGAAACACCATACACTTCTCCCGAGTGGTTGTTGGCAATTTACATCCCGCCCATCAGCATAACAAATCTCCCAGTTCTCCATGGCCTGTCTTGTCTTTCTGGATTTTACACTTTTTTCAGATGGCCCTTTTGACCGGGGGGAAGTGAGACTTCATTGTACTGCAGATTTCCTTTGCAAGCTTGCTTGGTTGGCCAAAAAGGGCGTATGCGTTTTTTCCTGAATATATTCAGGAAAAAACGCATACGTCCTTTTTGGCCAAGTGCATCATTGTGGACGTTCTGCCTCTTTTCCTATGCTTTCAATGCAATTCCAGTCTACCTCCTGAAATCGGTTTCCTGCAATTCTGCCCCGCTTTCAAGTCCTCTTGGCAGCCTTACTTCATTCTATTTTTGGACGATAGCTCTCATTTATAACTCTGCAGGTTTGTGAATTACAGTGCCCCTGAGCTCCTTTCTTCAACTCGCTTTCTTGTGACCTGGCCGCAACACCGCAGGATGGCTTCAGGCCGTAATCTGGTTCCGGCCCGGCATGCTTAGCCTTTGGTTAATTCCTCTTCCTGGTGGGAAATGAGAGTTAAATTTGCCCGTCCAGACACCTCCAGCTAGTCTCTCATTGGTTCTCGCTATTCCTGTTCATCTTCCGCAGAAATTGCAAACTGGGCCAAACAGGAGGTTAAAGGGACTGACTCTCCAAGTCGGGAGAGTGTTAGTAAAGCGTCTGGAATGTTGCACCCGAGTACCAGGGGAGGAAAACTGAGACATATTTGAACACGTCTCCCGATCACATGGTTGATCATACTCTAGGTTCCACATGCATGTTTTAGCTGAAGGAAGAATACCTTAAACCTGGAGAGTTGAGACCCGTGTAATGCGAACCATGCAATATGACTTCAAAGGGTCTTCATTTGCTCACCGAACCTCTCCAATCCTATCACTGCTGCGTTTATGCCCCTGTACACACGCTTGATTCTCTTTTGCAGACATAGCAATCCATAGGTTTTAAGATACTTACTAGTCAGGTACATTCTTAGGCGTTTAATATGCGGTGTTGAGTCCATTTCGTTGAGCAAGGAGTAGCTCTTGTCTATTCCATATTTGGCTTAAGGAACTTTATCTGTGCTCATTTCAATCTCTGGTTTTATGTAGCACCCCAACTCACCTTTCCCCTTAAGCAAGCATAAGTTGGTTTTCTAAATTTGAGACCCTGTTCTGTTTTGGAATGCAGTTCCTGTGTAGCCAAGTTTACATTCCGTGTATTAGTGCTATCTTATGATGTTTCTTTTTCTGTGTGACTTATTTCAGTTAGAATCATCGTACCTGAATCCACTCATTATGCTGCTACGGGCCTGATGACACAGATTTCATTGCTGAGTGATATTGCTTTGTAAGTAAATACCACAACTTCTTTATCCATTTTTCACTTTCTGCGATGTTGAACTTGTACTGTAAACGAGGTTCTTGTAAACAGAGCCGTTCCAAACTTTGGGGTGGCTGTGTCTTTTTGATTTTAATTTCCCTAAGCTATAGGACCATAAGTGGCAGTGCCCTAGGCTCTGTTGCTTTGTTTTTTAGATGTTTCAGGAAACACCATACACTTCTCCCGAGTGTCTGTTGGCAATTTACATCCCGCCCATCAGCATAACAAGGCTCCCAGTTGTCCATGGCCTGTCCTGCCTTTCTGGATTTTACACTTTTTTCAGATGGCCCTTTTGACCGGGGGGAAGTGAGACTTCATTGTAGTGCAGATTTCCTTTGCAAGCTTGCTTGGTTGGCCAAAAAGGACGTATGCGTTTTTTCCTGAATATATTCAGGAAAAAACGCATACGCCCTTTTTGGGCAAGTGCATCATTGTGGACGTTCTGCCTCTTTTCCTATGCTTTCAATGCAATTCCAGTCTACCTCCTGAAATCGGTTTCCTGCAATTCTGCCCCGCTTTCAAGTCCTCTTGGCAGCCTTACTTCAGTCTATTTTTGGACGATAGCTGTCATTTATAACTCTGCAGGTTTGTGAATTACAGTGCCCCTGAGCTCCTTTCTTCAACTCGCTTTCTTGTGACCTGGCCGCAACACCGCAGGATGGCTTCAGGCCCTAATCTGGTTCCGGCACGGCACGCTGAGCCTTTGGTTAATTCCTCTTCCTGGTGGGAAATGAGAGTTAAATTTGCCCGTCCAGACACCTCCAGCTAGTCTCTCATTGGTTCTCGCTATTCCTGTTCATCTTCCGCAGAAATTGCAAACTGGGCCAAACAGGAGGTTAAAGGCGCTGACTCTCCAAGTGGGGAGAGTGTTAGTAAAGCGTCTGGAATGTTGCACCCGAGTACCAGGGGAGGAAAACTGAGACATATTTGAACACGTCTCCCGTTCACATGGTTGATCATACTTGGGTTCCACATGCATGTTTTAGCTGAAGGAAGAATACCTTAAACCTGGAGAGTTGAGACCCGTGTAATGGGTACCATGCAATATGACTTCAAAGGGTCTTCATTTGCTCACCGAACCTCTCCAATCCTATCACTGCTGCATTTATGCCCCTGTACACATGCTTGATTCTCTTTTGGAGACATAGCAATCCATAGGTTTTAAGATACTTACTAGTCAGGTACATTCTTAGGCGTTTAATATGGGGTGTTGAGTCCATTTCGTTGAGCAAGGAGTAGCTCTTGTCTATTCCATATTTGGCTTAAGGAACTTTATCTGTGCTCATTTCAATCTCTGGTTTTATGCAGCACCCCAACTCACCTTTACCCTTAAGCAAGCATAAGTTGGTTTTCTAAATTTGAGACCCTGTTCTGTTCTGTAATTCAGTTCCTGTGTAGCCAAGTTTACATTCCGTGTATTACTGATATCTTATGATGTTTCTTTTTCTGTGTGACTTACTTCAGTTAGAATCATCATACCTGAATCCACTCATTGTGCTGCTAAGGGCCTGATGACACAGATTTCATTGCTGAGTGATATTGCTTTGTAAGTAAATACCACAACTTCTTTATCCATTTTTCACTTTCTGCGATGTTGAACTTGTACTGTAAACGAGGTTCTTGTAAACAGAGCCGTTCCAAACATTGGGGTGGCTGTGTCTTTTTGATTTTAATTTCCCTAAGCTATAGGACCATAAGTGGAAGTGCCCTAGGTTCTGTTGCTTTGTTTTTTAGATGTTTCAGGAAACACCATACACTTCTCCCGAGTGTCTGTTGGCAATTTACATTCCGCCCATCAGTATAACAAGGCTCCCAGTTCTGCATAGCCTGTCCTGCATTTCTGGATTTTACACTTTTTTCAGATGGCCCTTTTGACCGGGGGGAAGTGAGACTTCATTGTAGTGCAGATTTCCTTTCCAAGCTTGCTTGGTTGGCCAAAAAGGGCGTATGCGTTTTTTCCTGAATATATTCAGGAAAAAACGCATACGCCCTTTTTGGCCAAGTGCATCATTGTGGACGTTCTGCCTCTTTTCCTATGCTTTCAATGCAATTCCAGTCTACCTCCTGAAATTGGTTTCCTGCAATTCTGCCCCGCTTTCAAGTCCTCTTGGCAGCCTTACTTCAGTCTATTTTTGGACGATAGCTGTCATTTATAACTCTGCAGGTTTGTGAATTACAGTGCCCCTGAGCTCCTTTCTTCAACTCGCTTTCTTGTGACCTGGCCGCAACACCGCAGGATGGCTTCAGGCCCTAATATGGTTCCGGTACGGCACGCTGAGCCTTTGGTTATTTCCTCTTCCTGGTGGGAAATGAGAGTTAAATTTGCCCGTCCAGACACCTCCAGCTAGCCTCTCATTGGTTCTCGCTATTCCTGTTCATCTTCCGCAGAAATTGCAAACTGGGCCAAACAGGAGGTTAAAGGGACTGACTCTCCAAGTCGGGAGAGTGTTAGTAAAGCGTCTGGAATGTTGCACCCGAGTACCAGGGTACGAAAACTGACATATTTGAACACGTCTCCCGATCACATGGTTGATCATACTCTAGGTTCCACATGCATGTTTTAGCTGAAGGAAGAATACCTTAAACCTGGGTAGTTGAAACCCGTGGAATGGGTACCATGCAATATGACTTCAAAGGGTCTTCATTTGCTCACCGAACCTCTCCAATCCTATCACTGCTGCGTTTATGCCCCTGTACACATGCTTGATTCTCTTTCGGAGACATAGCAATCCATAGGTTTTAAGATACTTACTAGTCAGGTACATTCTTAGGCGTTTAATATGCGGTGTTGAGTCCATTTCGTTGAGCAAGGAGTAGCTCTTGTCTATTCCATATTTGACTTAAGGAACTTTATCTGTGCTCATTTCAATCTCTGGTCTTATGCAGCACCCAAACTCACCTTTACCCTTAAGCAAGCATAAGTTGGTTTTCTAAATTTGAGTCCCTGTTCTGTTCTGTAATTCAGTTCCTGTGTAGCCAAGTTTACATTCCGTGTATTACTGATATCTTATGATGTTTCTTTTTCTGTGTGACTTACTTCAGTTAGAATCATCATACCTGAATCCACTCATTGTGCTGCTACGGGCCTGATGACACAGATTTCATTGCTGAGTGATATTGCTTTGTAAGTAAATACCACAACTTCTTTATCCATTTTTCACTTTCTGCGATGTTGAACTTGTACTGTAAACGAGGTTCTTGTAAACAGAGCCGTTCGAAAGTTTGGGGTGGCTGTGTCTTTTTGATTTTAATTTCCCTAAGCTATAGGACCATAAGTGGAAGTGCCCTAGGTTCTGTTGCTTTGTTTTTTAGATGTTTCAGGAAACACCATACACTTCTCCCGAGTGGTTGTTGGCAATTTACATCCCGCCCATCAGCATAACAAGGCTCCCAGTTCTCCATGGCCTGTCCTGCCTTTCTGGATTTTACACTTTTTTCAGATGGCCCTTTTGACCGGGGGGAAGTGAGACTTCATTGTAGTGCAGATTTCCTTTGCAAGCTTGCTTGGTTGGCCAAAAAGGGCGTATGCGTTTTTTCCTGAATATATTCAGGAAAAAACGCATACGCCCTTTTTGGCCAAGTGCATCATTGTGGACGTTCTGCCTCTTTTCCTATGCTTTCAATGCAATTCCAGTCTACCTCCTGAAATCGGTTTCCTGCAATTCTGCCCCGCTTTCAAGTCCTCTTGGCAGCCTTGCTTCAGTCTATTTTTGGACGATAGCTGTCATTTATAACTCTGCAGGTTTGTGAATTACAGTGCCCCTGAGCTCCTTTCTTCAACTCGCTTTCTTTAGAGCTGGCCGCAACACCGCAGGATGGCTTCAGGCCCTAATCTGGTTCCGGCCCGGCATGCTGAGCCTTTGGTTAATTCCTCTTCCTGGTGGGAAATGAGAGTTAAATTTGCCCGTCCAGACACCTCCAGCTAGTCTCTCATTGGTTCTCGCTATTCCTGTTCATCTTCCGCAGAAATTGCAAACTGGGCCAAACAGGAGGTTAAAGGGACTGACTCTCCAAGTCGGGAGAGTGTTAGTAAAGCGTCTGGAATGTTGCACCCGAGTACCAGGGGAGGAAAACTGAGACATATTTGAACACGTCTCCCGATCACATGGTTGATCATACTCTAGGTTCCACATGCATGTTTTAGCTGAAGGAAGAATACCTTAAACCTGGAGAGTTGAGACCCGTGTAATGCGAACCATGCAATATGACTTCAAAGGGTCTTCATTTGCTCACCGAACCTCTCCAATCCTATCACTGCTGCGTTTATGCCCCTGTACACATGCTTGATTCTCTTTCGGAGACATAGCAATCCATAGGTTTTAAGATACTTACTAGTCAGGTACATTCTTAGGCGTTTAATATGCGGTGTTGAGTCAATTTCGCTGAGCAAGGAGTAGCTCTTGTCTATTCCATATTTGGCTTAAGGAACTTTATCTGTGCTCATTTCAATCTCTGTTTTTATGCAGCACCCCAACTCACCTTTACCCTTAAGCAAGAATAAGTTGGTTTTCTAAATTTGAGACCCTGTTCTGTTCTGTAATTCAGTTCCTGTGTAGCCAAGTTTACATTCCGTGTATTACTGATATCTTATGATGTTTCTTTTTCTGTGTGACTTATTTCAGTTAGAATCATCATACCTGAATCCACTCATTGTGCTGCTAAGGGCCTGATGACACAGATTTCATTGCTGAGTGATATTGCTTTGTAAGTAAATACCACAACTTCTTTATCCATTTTTCACTTTCTGCGATGTTGAACTTGTACTGTAAACGAGGTTCTTGTAAACAGAGCCGTTCCAAACTTTGGGGTGGCTGTGTCTTTTTGATTTTAATTTCCCTAAGCTATAGGACCATAAGTGGCAGTGCCCTAGGCTCTGTTGCTTTGTTTTTTAGATGTTTCAGGAAACACCATACACTTCTCCCAAGTGTCTGTTGGCAATTTACATCCCGCCCATCAGCATAACAAGGCTCCCAGTTCTCAATGGCCTGTTGCCTTTCTGGATTTTACACTTTTTTCAGATGGACCTTTTGGCCGGGGGGAAGTGAGACTTCATTGTAGTGCAGATTTCCTTTGCAAGCTTGCTTGGTTGGCCAAAAAGGGCGTATGCGTTTTTTCCTGAATATATTCAGGAAAAAACGCATACGCCCTTTTTGGCCAAGTGCATCATTGTGGACGTTCTGCCTCTTTTCCTATGCTTTCAATGCAATTCCAGTCTACCTCCTGAAATCGGTTTCCTGCAATTCTGCCCCGCTTTCAAGTCCTCTTGGCAGCCTTACTTCAGTCTATTTTTGGACGATAGCTGTCATTTATAACTCTGCAGGTTTGTGAATTACAGTGCCCCTGAGCTCCTTTCTTCAACTCGCTTTCTTGTGACCTGGCCGCAACACCGCAGGATGGCTTCAGGCCCTAATCTGGTTCCGGCACGGCACACTGAGCCTTTGGTTATTTTCTCTTCCTGGTGGGAAATGAGAGTTAAATTTGCCCGTCCAGACACCTCCAGCTAGTCTCTCATTGGTTCTCGCTATTCCTGTTCATCTTCCGCAGAAATTGCAAACTGGGCCAAACAGGAGGTTAAAGGGACTGACTCTCCAAGTCGGGAGAGTGTTAGTAAAGCGTCTGGAATGTTGCACCCGAGTTCCAGGGGAGGAAAACTGAGACATATTTGAACACGTCTCCCGATCACATGGTTGATCATACTCTAGGTTCCACATGCATGTTTTAGCTGAAGGAAGAATACCTTAAACCTGGAGAGTTGAGACCCGTGTAATGCGTACCATGCAATATGACTTCAAAGGGTCTTCATTTGCTCACCGAACCTCTCCAATCCTATCACTGCTGCGTTTATGCCCCTGTACACATGCTTGATTCTCTTTTGGAGACATAGCAATCCATAGGTTTTCCGATACTTACTAGTCAGGTACATTCTTAGGCGTTTAATATGCGGTGTTGAGTCCATTTCGTTGAGCAAGGAGTAGCTCTTGTCTATTCCATATTTGGCTTAAGGAACTTTATCTGTGCTCATTTCAATCTCTGGTTTTATGCAGCACCCCAACTCACCTTTACCCTTAAGCAAGCATAAGTTGGTTTTCTAAATTTGAGACCCTGTTCTGTTTTGGAATTCAGTTCCTGTGTAGCCAAGTTTACATTCCGTGTATTAGTGATATCTTATGATGTTTCTTTTTCTGTGTGACTTATTTCAGTTAGAATCATTGTACCTGAATCCACTCATTGTGCTGCTAAGGGCCTGATGACACAGATTTCATTGCTGAGTGATATTGCTTTGTAAGTAAATACCACAACTTCTTTATCCATTTTTCACTTTCTGCGATGTTGAACTTGTACTGTAAACGAGGTTCTTGTAAACAGATCCGTTCCAAACTTTGGGGTGGCTGTGTCTTTTTGATTTTAATTTCCCTAAGCTATAGGACCATAAGTGGAAGTGCCCTAGGTTCTGTTGCTTTGTTTTTTACATGCTTCAGGAAACACCATACACCTCTCCCGAGTGGTTGTTGGCAATTTACATCCCGCCCATCAGCATAACAAATCTCCCAGTTCTCCATGGCCTGTCTTGTCTTTCTGGATTTTACACTTTTTTCAGATGGCCCTTTTGACCGGGGGGAAGTGAGACTTCATTGTAGTGCAGATTTCCTTTGCAAGCTTGCTTGGTTGGCCAAAAAGGGCGTATGCGTTTTTTCCTGAATATATTCAGGAAAAAACGCATACGTCCTTTTTGGCCAAGTGCATCATTGTGGACGTTCTGCCTCTTTTCCTATGCTTTCAATGCAATTCCAGTCTACCTCCTGAAATCGGTTTCCTGCAATTCTGCCCCGCTTTCAAGTCCTCTTGGCAGCCTTACTTCAGTCTATTTTTGGACGATAGCTGTCATTTATAACTCTGCAGGTTTGTGAATTACAGTGCCCCTGAGCTCCTTTCTTCAACTCGCTTTCTTGTGACCTGGCCGCAACACCGCAGGATGGCTTCAGGCCCTAATCTGGTTCCGGCCCGGCATGCTTAGCCTTTGGTTAATTCCTCTTCCTGGTGGGAAATGAGAGTTAAATTTGCCCGTCCAGACACCTCCAGCTAGTCTCTCATTGGTTCTCGCTATTCCTGTTCATCTTCCGCAGAAATTGCAAACTGGGCCAAACAGGAGGTTAAAGGGACTGACTCTCCAAGTCGGGAGAGTGTTAGTAAAGCGTCTGGAATGTTGCACCCGAGTACCAGGGGAGGAAAACTGAGACATATTTGAACACGTCTCCCGATCACATGGTTGATCATACTCTAGGTTCCACATGCATGTTTTAGCTGAAGGAAGAATACCTTAAACCTGGAGAGTTGAGACCCGTGTAATGCGAACCATGCAATATGACTTCAAAGGGTCTTCATTTGCTCACCGAACCTCTCCAATCCTATCACTGCTGCGTTTATGCCCCTGTACACACGCTTGATTCTCTTTTGCAGACATAGCAATCCATAGGTTTTAAGATACTTACTAGTCAGGTACATTCTTAGGCGTTTAATATGGGGTGTTGAGTCCATTTCGTTGAGCAAGGAGTAGCTCTTGTCTATTCCATATTTGGCTTAAGGAACTTTATCTGTGCTCATTTCAATCTCTGGTTTATGTAGCACCCCAACTCACCTTTCCCCTTAAGCAAGCATAAGTTGGTTTTCTAAATTTGAGACCCTGTTCTGTTTTGGAATGCAGTTCCTGTGTAGCCAAGTTTACATTCCGTGTATTAGTGCTATCTTATGATGTTTCTTTTTCTGTGTGACTTATTTCAGTTAGAATCATCGTACCTGAATCCACTCATTATGCTGCTACGGGCCTGATGACACAGATTTCATTGCTGAGTGATACTGCATTGTATGTAAGTACGACAAGTTCTTTATCCATTTTTCACTTTCTGCGATGTTGAACTTGTACTGTAAACGAGGTTCTTGTAAACAGAGCCGTTCCAAACTTTGGGGTGGCTGTGTCTTTTTGAATTTAATTTCCCTAAGCTATAGGACCATAAGTGGAAGTTCCCTAGGCTCTGTTGCTTTGTTTTTTAGATGTTTCAGGAAACACCATACACTTCTCCCGAGTGGTTGTTGGCAATTTACATCCCGCCCATCAGCATAACAAGGCTCCCAGTTCTCCATGGCCTGTCTTGTCTTTCTGGATTTTACACTTTTTTCAGATGGCCCTTTTGACCGGGGGGAAGTGAGACTTCATTGTAGTGCAGATTTCCTTTGCAAGCTTGCTTGGTTGGCCAAAAAGGGCGTATGCGTTTTTTCCTGAATATATTCAGGAAAAAACGCATACGCCCTTTTTGGCCAAGTGCATCATTGTGGACGTTCTGCCTCTTTTCCTATGCTTTCAATGCAATTCCAGTCTACCTCCTGAAATCGGTTTCCTGCAATTCTGCCCCGCTTTCAAGTCCTCTTGGCAGCCTTACTTCAGTCTATTTTTGGACGATAGCTCTCATTTATAACTCTGCAGGTTTGTGAATTACAGTGCCCCTGAGCTCCTTTCTTCAACTCGCTTTCTTGTGACCTGGCCGCAACACCGCAGGATGGCTTCAGGCCGTAATCTGGTTCCGGCCCGGCATGCTGAGCCTTTGGTTAATTCCTCTTCCTGGTGGGAAATGAGAGTTAAATTTGCCCGTCCAGACACCTCCAGCTAGTCTCTCATTGGTTCTCGCTATTCCTGTTCATCTTCCGCAGAAATTGCAAACTGGGCCAAACAGGAGGTTAAAGGGACTGACTCTCCAAGTCGGGAGAGTGTTAGTAAAGCGTCTGGAATGTTGCACCCGAGTTCCAGGGGAGGAAAACTGAGACATATTTGAACACGTCTCCCGATCACATGGTTGATCATACTCTAGGTTCCACATGCATGTTTTAGCTGAAGGAAGAATACCTTAAACCTGGAGAGTTGAGACCCGTGTAATGCGTACCATGCAATATGACTTCAAAGGGTCTTCATTTGCTCACCGAACCTCTCCAATCCTATCACTGCTGCGTTTATGCCCCTGTACACATGCTTGATTCTCTTTTGGAGACATAGCAATCCATAGGTTTTCCGATACTTACTAGTCAGGTACATTCTTAGGCGTTTAATATGCGGTGTTGAGTCCATTTCGTTGAGAAAGGAGTAGCTCTTGTCTATTCCATATTTGACTTAAGGAACTTTATCTGTGCTCATTTCAATCTCTGGTTTTATGCAGCACCCCAATTCACCTTTACCCTTAAGCAAGCATAAGTTGGTTTTCTAAATTTGAGACCCTGTTCTGTTCTGTAATTCATTTCCTGTGTAGCCAAGTTTACATTCCGTGTATTACTGATATCTTATGATGTTTCTTTTCTGTGTGACTTATTTCAGTTAGAATCATCATACCTGAATCCACTCATTGTGCTGCTAAGGGCCTGATGACACAGATTTCATTGCTGAGTGATATTGCTTTGTAAGTAAATACCACAACTTCTTTATCCATTTTTCACTTTCTGCGATGTTGAACTTGTACTGTAAACGAGGTTCTTGTAAACAGAGCCGTTCCAAACTTTGGGGTGGCTGTGTCTTTTTGATTTTAATTTCCCTAAGCTATAGGACCATAAGTGGCAGTGCCCTAGGCTCTGTTGCTTTGTTTTTTAGATGTTTCAGGAAACACCATACACTTCTCCCGAGTGTCTGTTGGCAATTTACATCCCGCCCATCAGCATAACAAGGCTCCCAGTTGTCCATGGCCTGTCCTGCCTTTCTGGATTTTACACTTTTTTCAGATGGCCCTTTTGACCGGGGGGAAGTGAGACTTCATTGTAGTGCAGATTTCCTTTGCAAGCTTGCTTGGTTGGCCAAAAAGGGCGTATGCGTTTTTTCCTGAATATATTCAGGAAAAAACGCATACGCCCTTTTTGGCCAAGTGCATCATTGTGGACGTTCTGCCTCTTTTCCTATGCTTTCAATGCAATTCCAGTCTACCTCCTGAAATCGGTTTCCTGCAATTCTGCCCCGCTTTCAAGTCCTCTTGGCAGCCTTACTTCAGTCTATTTTTGGACGATAGCTGTCATTCATAACTCTGCAGGTTTGTGAATTACAGTGACCCTGAGCTCCTTTCTTCAACTCGCTTTCTTGTGACCTGGCCGCAACACCGCAGGATGGCTTCAGGCCCTAATCTGGTTCCGGCACGGCACGCTGAGCCTTTGGTTAATTCCTCTTCCTAGTGGGAAATGAGAGTTAAATTTGCCCGTCCAGACACCTCCAGCTAGTCTCTCATTGGTTCTTGCTATTCCTGTTCATCTTCCGCAGAAATTGCAAACTGGGCCAAACAGGAGGTTAAAGGCGCTGACTCTCCAAGTGGGGAGAGTGTTAGTAAAGCGTCTGGAATGTTGCACGCGAGTACCAGGGGAGGAAAACTGAGACATATTTGAACACGTCTCCCGTTCACATGGTTGATCATACTTGGGTTCCACATGCATGTTTTAGCTGAAGGAAGAATACCTTAAACCTGGAGAGTTGAGACCCGTGTAATGGGTACCATACAATATGACTTCAAAGGGTCTTCATTTGCTCACCGAACCTCTCCAATCCTATCACTGCTGCGTTTATGCCCCTGTACACATGCTTGATTCTCTTTTGGAGACATAGCAATCCATAGGTTTTAAGATACTTACTAGTCAGGTACATTCTTAGGCGTTTAATATGCGGTGTTGAGTCCATTTCGTTGAGCAAGGAGTAGCTCTTGTCTATTCCATATTTGACTTAAGGAACTTTATCTGTGCTCATTTCAATCTCTGGTCTTATGCAGCACCCAAACTCACCTTTACCCTTAAGCAAGCATAAGTTGGTTTTCTAAATTTGAGTCCCTGTTCTGTTCTGTAATTCAGTTCCTGTGTAGCCAAGTTTACATTCCGTGTATTACTGATATCTTATGATGTTTCTTTTTCTGTGTGACTTACTTCAGTTAGAATCATCATACCTGAATCCACTCATTGTGCTGCTAAGGGCCTGATGACACAGATTTCATTGCTGAGTGATATTGCTTTGTAAGTAAATACCACAACTTCTTTATCCATTTTTCACTTTCTGCGATGTTGAACTTGTACTGTAAACGAGGTTCTTGTAAACAGAGCCGTTCCAAACTTTGGGGTGGCTGTGTCTTTTTGATTTTAATTTCCCTAAGCTATAGGACCATAAGTGGAAGTGCCCTAGGTTCTGTTGCTTTGTTTTTTAGATGTTTCAGGAAACACCATACACTTCTCCCGAGTGTCTGTTGGCAATTTACATTCCGCCCATCAGTATAACAAGGCTCCCAGTTCTGCATGGCCTGTCCTGCATTTCTGGATTTTACACTTTTTTCAGATGGCCCTTTTGACCGGGGGGAAGTGAGACTTCATTGTAGTGCAGATTTCCTTTCCAAGCTTGCTTGGTTGGCCAAAAAGGGCGTATGCGTTTTTTCCTGAATATATTCAGGAAAAAACGCATACGCCCTTTTTGGCCAAGTGCATCATTGTGGACGTTCTGCCTCTTTTCCTATGCTTTCAATGCAATTCCAGTCTACCTCCTGAAATCGGTTTCCTGCAATTCTGCCCCGCTTTCAAGTCCTCTTGGCAGCCTTACTTCAGTCTATTTTTGGACGATAGCTGTCATTTATAACTCTGCAGGTTTGTGAATTACAGTGCCCCTGAGCTCCTTTCTTCAACTCGCTTTCTTTTGAGCTGGCCGCAACACCGCAGGATGGCTTCAGGCCCTAGTATGGTTCCGGTACGGCACGCTGAGCCTTTGGTTATTTCCTCTTCCTGGTGGGAAATGAGAGTTAAATTTGCCCGTCCAGACACCTCCAGCTAGCCTCTCATTGGTTCTCGCTATTCCTGTTCATCTTCCGCAGAAATTGCAAACTGGGCCAAACAGGAGGTTAAAGGGACTGACTCTCCAAGTCGGGAGAGTGTTAGTAAAGCATCTGGAATGTTGCACCCGAGTACCAGGGTACGAAAACTGACATATTTGAACACGTCTCCCGATCACATGGTTGATCATACTCTAGGTTCCACATGCATGTTTTAGCTGAAGGAAGAATACCTTAAACCTGGGTAGTTGAAACCCGTGGAATGGGTACCATGCAATATGACTTCAAAGGGTCTTCATTTGCTCACCGAACCTCTCCAATCCTATCACTGCTGCGTTTATGCCCCTGTACACATTCTTGATTCTCTTTCGGAGACATAGCAATCCATAGGTTTTAAGATACTTACTAGTCAGGTACATTCTTAGGCGTTTAATATGCGGTGTTGAGTCCATTTCGTTGAGCAAGGAGTAGCTCTTGTCTATTCCATATTTGACTTAAGGAACTTTATCTGTGCTCATTTCAATCTCTGGTCTTATGCAGCACCCAAACTCACCTTTACCCTTAAGCAAGCATAAGTTGGTTTTCTAAATTTGAGTCCCTGTTCTGTTCTGTAATTCAGTTCCTGTGTAGCCAAGTTTACATTCCGTGTATTACTGATATCTTATGATGTTTCTTTTTCTGTGTGACTTACTTCAGTTAGAATCATCATACCTGAATCCACTCATTGTGCTGCTACGGGCCTGATGACACAGATTTCATTGCTGAGTGATATTGCTTTGTAAGTAAATACCACAACTTCTTTATCCATTTTTCACTTTCTGCGATGTTGAACTTGTACTGTAAACGAGGTTCTTGTAAACAGAGCCGTTCGAAAGTTTGGGGTGGCTGTGTCTTTTTGATTTTAATTTCCCTAAGCTATAGGACCATAAGTGGAAGTGCCCTAGGTTCTGTTGCTTTGTTTTTTAGATGTTTCAGGAAACACCATACACTTCTCCCGAGTGGTTGTTGGCAATTTACATCCCGCCCATCAGCATAACAAGGCTCCCAGTTCTCCATGGCCTGTCCTGCCTTTCTGGATTTTACACTTTTTTCAGATGGCCCTTTTGACCGGGGGGAAGTGAGACTTCATTGTAGTGCAGATTTCCTTTGCAAGCTTGCTTGGTTGGCCAAAAAGGGCGTATGCGTTTTTTCCTGAATATATTCAGGAAAAAACGCATACGCCCTTTTTGGCCAAGTGCATCATTGTGGACGTTCTGCCTCTTTTCCTATGCTTTCAATGCAATTCCAGTCTACCTCCTGAAATCGGTTTCCTGCAATTCTGCCCCGCTTTCAAGTCCTCTTGGCAGCCTTGCTTCAGTCTATTTTTGGACGATAGCTGTCATTTATAACTCTGCAGGTTTGTGAATTACAGTGCCCCTGAGCTCCTTTCTTCAACTCGCTTTCTTTAGAGCTGGCCGCAACACCGCAGGATGGCTTCAGGCCCTAATCTGGTTCCGGCCCGGCATGCTGAGCCTTTGGTTAATTCCTCTTCCTGGTGGGAAATGAGAGTTAAATTTGCCCGTCCAGACACCTCCAGCTAGTCTCTCATTGGTTCTCGCTATTCCTGTTCATCTTCCGCAGAAATTGGAAACTGGGCCAAACAGGAGGTTAAAGGGACTGACTCTCCAAGTCGGGAGAGTGTTAGTAAAGCGTCTGGAATGTTGCACCCGAGTACCAGGGGAGGAAAACTGAGACATATTTGAACACGTCTCCCGATCACATGGTTGATCATACTCTAGGTTCCACATGCATGTTTTAGCTGAAGGAAGAATACCTTAAACCTGGAGAGTTGAGACCCGTGTAATGCGAACCATGCAATATGACTTCAAAGGGTCTTCATTTGCTCACCGAACCTCTCCAATCCTATCACTGCTGCGTTTATGCCCCTGTACACATGCTTGATTCTCTTTCGGAGACATAGCAATCCATAGGTTTTAAGATACTTACTAGTCAGGTACATTCTTAGGCGTTTAATATGCGGTGTTGAGTCAATTTCGCTGAGCAAGGAGTAGCTCTTGTCTCCATATTTGACTTAAGAAACTTAATCTGTGCTCATTTCAATCTCTGGTTTTATGCAGCACCCCAACTCACCTTTCCCCTTAAGCAAGCATAAGTTGGTTTTCTAAATTTGAGACCCTGTTCTGTTCTGTAATTCAGTTCCTGTGTAGCCAAGTTTACATTCTGTGTATTACTGATATCTTATGATGTTTCTTTTTCTGTGTGACTTACTTCAGTTACAATCATCATACCTGAATCCACTCATTGTGATGCTAAGGGCCTGATGACATAGATTTCATTGCTGAGTGATATTGCTTTGTAAGTAAATACCACAACTTCTTTATCCATTTTTCACTTTCTGCGATGTTGAACTTGTACTCTAAACGAGGTTCTTGTAAACAGAGGCGTCCCAAACTTTGGGGTGGCTGTGTCTTTTTGATTTTAATTTCCGTAAGCTATAGGACCATAAGCGGCAGTGCCCTAGGCTCTGTTGCTTTGTTTTTTAGATGTTTCAGGAAACACCATACACTTCTCCCGAGTGTCTGTTGGCAATTTACATCCCGCCCATCAGCATAACAAGGCTCCCAGTTCTCCATGGCCTGTTCTGCCTTTCTGGATTTTACACTTTTTTCAGATGGCCCTTTTGACCGGGGGGAAGTGAGACTTCATTGTAGTGCAGATTTCCTTTGCAAGCTTGCTTGGTTGGCCAAAAAGGGCGTATGCGTTTTTTCCTGAATATATTCAGGAAAAAACGCATACGCCCTTTTTGGCCAAGTGCATCATTGTGGACGTTCTGCCTCTTTTCCTATGCTTTCAATGCAATTCCAGTCTACCTCCTGAAATCGGTTTCCTGCAATTCTGCCCCGCTTTCAAGTCCTCTTGGCAGCCTTACTTCAGTCTATTTTTGGACGATAGCTGTCATTTATAACTCTGCAGGTTTGTGAATTACAGTGCCCCTGAGCTCCTTTCTTCAACTCGCTTTCTTGTGACCTGGCCGCAACACCGCAGGATGGCTTCAGGCCCTAAACTGGTTCCGGCACAGCACGCTGAGCCTTTGGTTATTTCCTCTTCCTGGTGGGAAATGAGAGTTAAATTTGCCCGTCCAGACACCTCCAGCTAGTCTCTCATTGGTTCTCGCTATTCCTGTTCATCTTCCGCGGAAATTGCAAACTGGGCCAAACAGGAGGTTAAAGGCGCTGACTCTCCAAGTGGGGAGAGTGTTAGTAAAGCGTCTGGAATGTTGCACCCGAGTATCAGGGGAGGAAAACTGAGACATATTTGAACACGTCTCCCGTTCACATGGTTGATCATACTTGGGTTCCACATGCATGTTTTAGCTGAAGGAAGAATACCTTAAACCTGGAGAGTTAAGACCCGTGTAATGGGTACCATGCAATATGACTTCAAAGGGTCTTCATTTGCTCACCGAACCTCTCCAATCCTATCACTGCTGCGTTTATGCCCCTGTACACATGCTTGATTCTCTTTCGGAGACATAGCAATCCATAGGTTTTACGATACTTACTAGTCAGGTACATTCTAGGGCGTTTAATATGCGGTGTTGAGTCCATTTCGTTGAGCAAGGAGTAGCTCTTGTCTATTCCATATTTGACTTAAGGAACTTTATCCGTGCTCATTTCAATCTCTGGTTTTATGCAGCACCCCAACTCACCTTTACCCTTAAGCAAGCATAAGTTGGTTTTCTAAATTTGAGACCCTGTTCTGTTCTGTAATTCAGTTCCTGTGTAGCCAAGTTTACATTCCGTGTATTACTGATATCTTATGATGTTTCTTTTTCTGTGTGACTTATTTCAGTTAGAATCATCATACCTGAATCCACTCATTGTGATGCTAAGGGCCTGATGACATAGACTTCATTGCTGAGTGATATTGCTTTGTAAGTAAATACCACAACTTCTTTATCCATTTTTCACTTTCTGCGATGTTGAACTTGTACTGTAAACGAGGTTCTTGTAAACAGAGGCGTCCCAAACTTTGGGGTGGCTGTGTCTTTTTGATTTTAATTTCCCTAAGCTATAGGACCATAAGTGGCAGTGCCCTAGGCTCTGTTGCTTTGTTTTTTAGATGTTTCAGGAAACACCATACACTTCTCCCGAGTGTCTGTTGGCAATTTACATCCCGCCCATCAGCATAACAAGGCTCCCAGTTCTCCATGGCCTGTCCTGCCTTTCTGGATTTTACACTTTTTTCAGATGGCCCTTTTGACCGGGGGGAAGTGAGACTTCATTGTAGTGCAGATTTCCTTTGCAAGCTTGCTTGGTTGGCCAAAAAGGGCGTATGCGTGTTTTCCTGAATATATTCAGGAAAACACGCATACGCCCTTTTTGGCCAAGTGCATCATTGTGGACGTTCTGCCTCTTTTCCTATGCTTTCAATGCAATTCCAGTCTACCTCCTGAAATCGGTTTCCTGCAATTCTGCCCCGCTTTCAAGTCCTCTTGGCAGCCTTACTTCAGTCTATTTTTGGACGATAGCTGTCATTTATAACTCTGCAGGTTTGTGAATTACAGTGCTCCTGAGCTCCTTTCTTCAACTCGCTTTCTTGTGACCTGGCCGCAACACCGCAGGATGGCTTCAGGCCCTAATCTGGTTCCGGCCCGGCATGCTGAGCCTTTGGTTAATTCCTCTTCCTGGTCGGAAATGAGAGTTAAATTTGCCCGTCCAGACACCTCCAGCTAGCCTCTCATTGGTTCTCGCTATTCCTGTTCATCTTCCGCAGAAATTGCAAACTGGGCCAAACAGGAGGTTAAAGGCACTGACTCTCCAAGTGGGGAGAGTGTTAGTAAAGCGTCTGGAATGTTGCACCCGAGTACCAGGGGAGGAAAACTGAGACATATTTGAACACGTCTCCCGATCACATGGTTGATCATACTCTAGGTTCCACATGCATGTTTTAGCTGAAGGAAGAATACCTTAAACCTGGGTAGTTGAAACCCGTGGAATGGGTACCATGCAATATGACTTCAAAGGGTCTTCATTTGCTCACCGAACCTCTCCAATCCTATCACTGCTGCGTTTATGCCCCTGTACACATGCTTGATTCTCTTTCGGAGACATAGCAATCCATAGGTTTTACGATACTTACTAGTCAGGTACATTCTTAGGCATTTAATATGCGGTGTTGAGTCCATTTCGTTGAGCAAGGAGTAGCTCTTGTCTATTCCATATTTGACTTAAGAAACTTAATCTGTGCTCATTTCAATCTCTGGTTTTATGCAGCACCCCAACTCACCTTTACCCTTAAGCAAGCATAAGTTGGTTTTCTAAATTTGAGACCCTGTTCTGTTCTGTAATTCAGTTCCTGTGTAGCCAAGTTTACATTCCGTGTATTACTGATATCTTATGATGTTTCTTTTTCTGTGTGACTTATTTCAGTTAGAATCATCATACCTGAATCCACTCATTGTGCTGCTAAGGGCCTGATGACACAGATTTCATTGCTGAGTGATATTGCTTTGTAAGTAAATACCACAACTTCTTTATCCATTTTTCACTTTCTGCGATGTTGAACTTGTACTGTAAACGAGGTTCTTGTAAACAGAGGCGTCCCAAACTTTGGGGTGGCTGTGTCTTTTTGATTTTAATTTCCCTAAGCTATAGGACCATAAGCGGCAGTGCCCTAGGCTCTGTTGCTTTGTTTTTTAGATGTTTCAGGAAACACCATACACTTCTCCCGAGTGTCTGTTGGCAATTTACATCCCGCCCATCAGCATAACAAGGCTCCCAGTTCTCCATGGCCTGTTCTGCCTTTCTGGATTTTACACTTTTTTCAGATGGCCCTTTTGACCGGGGGGAAGTGAGACTTCATTGTAGTGCAGATTTCCTTTGCAAGCTTGCTTGGTTGGCCAAAAAGGGCGTATGCGTTTTTTCCTGAATATATTCAGGAAAACACGCATACGCCCTTTTTGGCCAAGTGCATCATTGTGGACGTTCTGCCTCTTTTCCTATGCTTTCAATGCAATTCCAGTCTACCTCCTGAAATCGGTTTCCTGCAATTCTGCCCCGCTTTCAAGTCCTCTTGGCAGCCTTACTTCAGTCTATTTTTGGACGATAGCTGTCATTTATAACTCTGCAGGTTTGTGAATTACAGTGCCCCTGAGCTCCTTTCTTCAACTCGCTTTCTTGTGACCTGGCCGCAACACCGCAGGATGGCTTCAGGCCCTAATCTGGTTCCGGCACAGCACGCTGAGCCTTTGGTTATTTCCTCTTCCTGGTGGGAAAGGAGAGTTAAATTTGCCCGTCCAGACACCTCCAGCTAGTCTCTCATTGGTTCTCGCTATTCCTGTTCATCTTCCGCGGAAATTGCAAACTGGGCCAAACAGGAGGTTAAAGGCGCTGACTCTCCAAGTGGGGAGAGTGTTAGTAAAGCGTCTGGAATGTTGCACCCGAGTACCAGGGGAGGAAAACTGAGACATATTTGAACACGTCTCCCGTTCACATGGTTGATCATACTTGGGTTCCACATGCATGTTTTAGCTGAAGGAAGAATACCTTAAACCTGGAGAGTTAAGACCCGTGTAATGGGTACCATGCAATATGACTTCAAAGGGTCTTCATTTGCTCACCGAACCTCTCCAATCCTATCACTGCTGCGTTTATGCCCCTGTACACATGCTTGATTCTCTTTCGGAGACATAGCAATCCATAGGTTTTAAGATACTTACTAGTCAGGTACATTCTTAGGCGTTTAATATGCGGTGTTGAGTCCATTTCGTTGAGCAAGGAGTAGCTCTTGTCTATTCCATATTTGACTTAAGGAACTTTATCTGTGCTCATTTCAATCTCTGGTTTTATGCAGCACCCCAACTCACCTTTACCCTTAAGCAAGCATAAGTTGGTTTTCTAAATTTGAGACCCTGTTCTGTTCTGTAATTCAGTTCCTGTGTAGCCAAGTTTACATTCCGTGTATTACTGATATCTTATGATGTTTCTTTTTCTGTGTGACTTACTTCAGTTAGAATCATCATACCTGAATCCACTCATTGTGCTGCTAAGGGCCTGATGACACAGATTTCATTGCTGAGTGATATTGCTTTGTAAGTAAATACCACAACTTCTTTATCCATTTTTCACTTTCTGCGATGTTGAACTTGTACTGTAAACGAGGTTCTTGTAAACAGAGCCGTTCCAAACTTTGGGGTGGCTGTGTCTTTTTGATTTTAATTTCCCTAAGCTATAGGACCATAAGTGGAAGTGCCCTAGGTTCTGTTGCTTTGTTTTTTAGATGTTTCAGGAAACACCATACACTTCTCCCGAGTGGTTGTTGGCAATTTACATCCCGCCCATCAGCATAACAAGGCTCCCAGTTCTCCATGGCCTGTCCTGCCTTTCTGGATTTTACACTTTTTTCAGATGGCCCTTTTGACCGGGGGGAAGTGAGACTTCATTGTAGTGCAGATTTCCTTTGCAAGCTTGCTTGGTTGGCCAAAAAGGGCGTATGCGTTTTTTCCTGAATATATTCAGGAAAAAACGCATACGCCCTTTTTGGCCAAGTGCATCATTGTGGACGTTCTGCCTCTTTTCCTATGCTTTCAATGCAATTCCAGTCTACCTCCTGAAATCGGTTTCCTGCAATTCTGCCCCGCTTTCAAGTCCTCTTGGCAGCCTTACTTCAGTCTATTTTTGGACGATAGCTGTCATTTATAACTCTGCAGGTTTGTGAATTACAGTGCCCCTGAGCTCCTTTCTTCAACTCGCTTTCTTGTGACCTGGTCGCAACACCGCAGGATGGCTTCAGGCCCTAATCTGGTTCCGGCCCGGCACGCTGAGCCTTTGGTTAATTCCTCTTCCTGGTGGGAAATGAGAGTTAAATTTGCCCATCCAGACACCTCCAGCTAGCCTCTCATTGGTTCTCGCTATTCCTGTTCATCTTCCACAGAAATTGCAAACTGGGCCAAACAGGAGGTTAAAGGCGCTGACTCTCCAAGTGGGGAGAGTGTTAGTAAAGCGTCTGGAATGTTGCACCCGAGTACCAGGGGAGGAAAACTGAGACATATTTGAACACGTCTCCCGTTCACATGGTTGATCATACTTGGGTTCCACATGCATGTTTTAGCTGAAGGAAGAATACCTTAAACCTGGAGAGTTGAGACCCGTGTAATGGGTACCATGCAATATGACTTCAAAGGGTCTTCATTTGCTCACCGAACCTCTCCAATCCTATCACTGCTGCGTTTATGCCCCTGTACACATGCTTGATTCTCTTTCGGAGACATAGCAATCCATAGGTTTTACGATACTTACTAGTCAGGTACATTCTTAGGCGTTTAATATGCGGTGTTGAGTCCATTTCGTTGAGCAAGGAGTAGCTCTTGTCTATTCCATATTTGACTTAAGGAACTTTATCTGTGCTCATTTGAATCTCTGGTTTTATGCAGCACCCCAACTCACCTTTACCCTTAAGCAAGCATAAGTTGGTTTTCTAAATTTGAGACCCTGTTCTGTTCTGTAATTCAGTTCCTGTGTAGCCAAGTTTACATTCCGTGTATTACTGATATCTTATGATGTTTCTTTTTCTGTGTGACTTATTTCAGTTAGAATCATCATACCTGAATCCACTCATTGTGATGCTAAGGGCCTGATGACATAGACTTCACTGCTGAGTGATATTGCTTTGTAAGTAAATACCACAACTTCTTTATCCATTTTTCACTTTCTGCGATGTTGAACTTGTACTGTAAACGAGGTTCTTGTAAACAGAGGCGTCCCAAACTTTGGGGTGGCTGTGTCTTTTTGATTTTAATTTCCCTAAGCTATAGGACCATAAGTGGCAGTGCCCTAGGCTCTGTTGCTTTGTTTTTTAGATGTTTCAGGAAACACCATACACTTCTCCCGAGTGTCTGTTGGCAATTTACATCCCGCCCATCAGCATAACAAGGCTCCCAGTTCTCCATGGCCTGTCCTGCCTTTCTGGATTTTACACTTTTTTCAGATGGCCCTTTTGACCAGGGGGAAGTGAGACTTCATTGTAGTGCAGATTTCCTTTGCAAGCTTGCTTGGTTGGCCAAAAAGGGCGTATGCGTTTTTTCCTGAATATATTCAGGAAAAAACGCATACGCCCTTTTTGGCCAAGTGCATCATTGTGGACGTTCTGCCTCTTTTCCTATGCTTTCAATGCAATTCCAGTCTACCTCCTGAAATCGGTTTCCTGCAATTCTGCCCCGCTTTCAAGTCCTCTTGGCAGCCTTACTTCAGTCTATTTTTGGACGATAGCTGTCATTTATAACTCTGCAGGTTTGTGAATTACAGTGCTCCTGAGCTCCTTTCTTCAACTCGCTTTCTTGTGACCTGGCCGCAACACCGCAGGATGGCTTCAGGCCCTAATCTGGTTCCGGCCCGGCATGCTGAGCCTTTGGTTAATTCCTCTTCCTGGTCGGAAATGAGAGTTAAATTTGCCCGTCCAGACACCTCCAGCTAGCCTCTCATTGGTTCTCGCTATTCCTGTTCATCTTCCGCAGAAATTGCAAACTGGGCCAAACAGGAGGTTAAAGGCACTGACTCTCCAAGTGGGGAGAGTGTTAGTAAAGCGTCTGGAATGTTGCACCCGAGTACCAGGGGAGGAAAACTGAGACATATTTGAACACGTCTCCCGATCACATGGTTGATCATACTCTAGGTTCCACATGCATGTTTTAGCTGAAGGAAGAATACCTTAAACCTGGGTAGTTGAAACCCGTGGAATGGGTACCATGCAATATGACTTCAAAGGGTCTTCATTTGCTCACCGAACCTCTCCAATCCTATCACTGCTGCGTTTATGCCCCTGTACACATGCTTGATTCTCTTTCGGAGACATAGCAATCCATAGGTTTTACGATACTTACTAGTCAGGTACATTCTTAGGCATTTAATATGCGGTGTTGAGTCCATTTCATTGAGCAAGGAGTAGCTCTTGTCTATTCCATATTTGACTTAAGAAACTTAATCTGTGCTCATTTCAATCTCTGGTTTTATGCAGCACCCCAACTCACCTTTCCCCTTAAGCAAGCATAAGTTGGTTTTCTAAATTTGAGACCCTGTTCTGTTCTGTAATTCAGTTCCTGTGTAGCCAAGTTTACATTCCGTGTATTACTGATATCTTATGATGTTTCTTTTTCTGTGTGACTTACTTCAGTTACAATCATCATACCTGAATCCACTCATTGTGATGCTAAGGGCCTGATGACATAGATTTCATTGCTGAGTGATATTGCTTTGTAAGTAAATACCACAACTTCTTTATCCATTTTTCACTTTCTGCGATGTTGAACTTGTACTCTAAACGAGGTTCTTGTAAACAGAGGCGTCCCAAACTTTGGGGTGGCTGTGTCTTTTTGATTTTAATTTCCGTAAGCTATAGGACCATAAGCGGCAGTGCCCTAGGCTCTGTTGCTTTGTTTTTTAGATGTTTCAGGAAACACCATACACTTCTCCCGAGTGTCTGTTGGCAATTTACATCCCGCCCATCAGCATAACAAGGCTCCCAGTTCTCCATGGCCTGTTCTGCCTTTCTGGATTTTACACTTTTTTCAGATGGCCCTTTTGACCGGGGGGAAGTGAGACTTCATTGTAGTGCAGATTTCCTTTGCAAGCTTGCTTGGTTGGCCAAAAAGGGCGTATGCGTTTTTTCCTGAATATATTCAGGAAAAAACGCATACGCCCTTTTTGGCCAAGTGCATCATTGTGGACGTTCTGCCTCTTTTCCTATGCTTTCAATGCAATTCCAGTCTACCTCCTGAAATCGGTTTCCTGCAATTCTGCCCCGCTTTCAAGTCCTCTTGGCAGCCTTACTTCAGTCTATTTTTGGACGATAGCTGTCATTTATAACTCTGCAGGTTTGTGAATTACAGTGCCCCTGAGCTCCTTTCTTCAACTCGCTTTCTTGTGACCTGGCCGCAACACCGCTGGATGGCTTCAGGCCCTAAACTGGTTCCGGCACAGCACGCTGAGCCTTTGGTTATTTCCTCTTCCTGGTGGGAAATGAGAGTTAAATTTGCCCGTCCAGACACCTCCAGCTAGTCTCTCATTGGTTCTCGCTATTCCTGTTCATCTTCCGCGGAAATTGCAAACTGGGCCAAACAGGAGGTTAAAGGCGCTGACTCTCCAAGTGGGGAGAGTGTTAGTAAAGCGTCTGGAATGTTGCACCCGAGTATCAGGGGAGGAAAACTGAGACATATTTGAACACGTCTCCCGTTCACATGGTTGATCATACTTGGGTTCCACATGCATGTTTTAGCTGAAGGAAGAATACCTTAAACCTGGAGAGTTAAGACCCGTGTAATGGGTACCATGCAATATGACTTCAAAGGGTCTTCATTTGCTCACCGAACCTCTCCAATCCTATCACTGCTGCGTTTATGCCCCTGTGCACATGCTTGATTCTCTTTCGGAGACATAGCAATCCATAGGTTTTAAGATACTTACTAGTCAGGTACATTCTTAGGCGTTTAATATGCGGTGTTGAGTCCATTTCGTTGAGCAAGGAGTAGCTCTTGTCTATTCCATATTTGACTTAAGGAACTTTATCTGTGCTCATTTCAATCTCTGGTTTTATGCAGCACCCCAACTCACCTTTACCCTTAAGCAAGCATATGTTGGTTTTCTAAATTTGAGACCCTGTTCTGTTCTGTAATTCAGTTCCTGTGTAGCCAAGTTTACATTCCGTGTATTACTGATATCTTATGATGTTTCTTTTTCTGTGTGACTTACTTCAGTTAGAATCATCATACCTGAATCCACTCATTGTGTTGCTAAGGGCCTGATGACACAGATTTCATTGCTGAGTGATATTGCTTTGTAAGTAAATACCACAACTTCTTTATCCATTTTTCAGTTTCTGCGATGTTGAACTTGTACTGTAAACGAGGTTCTTGTAAACAGAGCCGTTCGAAAGTTTGGGGTGGCTGTGTCTTTTTGATTTTAATTTCCCTAAGCTATAGGACCATAAGTGGCAGTGCCCTAGGCTCTGTTGCTTTGTTTTTTAGATGTTTCAGGAAACACCATACACTTCTCCCGAGTGTCTGTTGGCAATTTACATCCCGCCCATCAGCATAACAAGGCTCCCAGTTCTCCATGGCCTGTTCTGCCTTTCTGGATTTTACACTTTTTTCAGATGGCCCTTTTGACCGGGGGGAAGTGAGACTTCATTGTAGTGCAGATTTCCTTTGCAAGCTTGCTTGGTTGGCCAAAAAGGGCGTATGCGTTTTTTCCTGAATATATTCAGGAAAAAACGCATACGCCCTTTTTGGCCAAGTGCATCATTGTGGACGTTCTGCCTCTTTTCCTATGCTTTCAATGCAATTCCAGTCTACCTCCTGAAATCGGTTTCCTGCAATTCTGCCCCGCTTTCAAGTCCTCTTGGCAGCCTTACTTCAGTCTATTTTTGGACGATAGCTGTCATTTATAACTCTGCAGGTTTGTGAATTACAGTGCCCCTGAGCTCCTTTCTTCAACTCGCTTTCTTGTGAGCTGGCCGCAACACCGCAGGATGGCTTCAGGCCCTAATCTAGTTCCGGCACGGCACGCTGAGCCTTTGGTTAATTCCTCTTCCTGGTGGGAAATGAGAGTTAAATTTGCCCGTCCAGACACCTCCAGCTAGCCTCTCATTGGTTCTCGCTATTCCTGTTCATCTTCCGCAGAAATTGCAAACTGGGCCAAACAGGAGGTTAAAGGCGCTGACTCTCCAAGTGGGGAGAGTGTTAGTAAAGCGTCTGGAATGTTGCACCCGAGTACCAGGGGAGGAAAACTGAGACATATTTGAACACGTCTCCCGTTCACATGGTTGATCATACTTGGGTTCCACATGCATGTTTTAGCTGAAGGAAGAATACCTTAAACCTGGAGAGTTGAGACCCGTGTAATGGGTACCATGCAATATGACTTCAAAGGGTCTTCATTTGCTCACCGAACCTCTCCAATCCTATCACTGCTGCGTTTATGCCGCTGTACACATGCTTGATTCTCTTTCGGAGACATAGCAATCCATAGGTTTTACGATACTTACTAGTCAGGTACATTCTTAGGCGTTTAATATGCGGTGTTGAGTCCATTTCGTTGAGCAAGGAGTAGCTCTTGTCTATTCCATATTTGACTTAAGGAACTTTATCTGTTCTCATTTCAATCTCTGGTTTTATGCAGCACCCCAACTCACCTTTCCCCTTAAGCAAGCATAAGTTGGTTTTCTAAATTTGAGACCCTGTTCTGTTCTGTAATTCAGTTCCTGTGTAGCCAAGTTTACATTCCGTGTATTACTGATATCTTATGATGTTTCTTTTTCTGTGTGACTTATTTCAGTTAGAATCATCATACCTGAATCCACTCATTGTGATGCTAAGGGCCTGATGACATAGACTTCATTGCTGAGTGATATTGCTTTGTAAGTAAATACCACAACTTCTTTATCCATTTTTCACTTTCTGCGATGTTGAACTTGTACTGTAAACGAGGTTCTTGTAAACAGAGGCGTCCCAAACTTTGGGGTGGCTGTGTCTTTTTGATTTTAATTTCCCTAAGCTATAGGACCATAAGTGGCAGTGCCCTAGGCTCTGTTGCTTTGTTTTTTAGATGTTTCAGGAAACACCATACACTTCTCCCGAGTGTCTGTTGGCAATTTACATCCCGCCCATCAGCATAACAAGGCTCCCAGTTCTCCATGGCCTGTTCTGCCTTTCTGGATTTTACACTTTTTTCAGATGGCCCTTTTGACCGGGGGGAAGTGAGACTTCATTGTAGTGCAGATTTCCTTTGCAAGCTTGCTTGGTTGGCCAAAAAGGGCGTATGCGTTTTTTCCTGAATATATTCAGGAAAAAACGCATACGCCCTTTTTGGCCAAGTGCATCATTGTGGACGTTCTGCCTCTTTTCCTATGCTTTCAATGCAATTCCAGTCTACCTCCTGAAATCGGTTTCCTGCAATTCTGCCCCGCTTTCAAGTCCTCTTGGCAGCCTTACTTCAGTCTATTTTTGGACGATAGCTGTCATTTATAACTCTGCAGGTTTGTGAATTACAGTGCCCCTGAGCTCCTTTCTTCAACTCGCTTTCTTGTGACCTGGCCGCAACACCGCAGGATGGCTTCAGGCCCTAATGTGGTTCCGGCACAGCACGCTGAGCCTTTGGTTATTTCCTCTTCCTGGTGGGAAATGAGAGTTAAATTTGCCCGTCCAGACACCTCCAGCTAGTCTCTCATTGGTTCTCGCTATTCCTGTTCATCTTCCGCGGAAATTGCAAACTGGGCCAAACAGGAGGTTAAAGGCGCTGACTCTCCAAGTGGGGAGAGTGTTAGTAAAGCGTCTGGAATGTTGCACCCGAGTATCAGGGGAGGAAAACTGAGACATATTTGAACACGTCTCCCGTTCACATGGTTGATCATACTTGGGTTCCTCATGCATGTTTTAGCTGAAGGAAGAATACCTTAAACCTGGAGAGTTAAGACCCGTGGAATGGGTACCATGCAATATGACTTCAAAGGGTCTTCATTTGCTCACCGAACCTCTCCAATCCTATCACTGCTGCGTTTATGCCCCTGTACACATGCTTGATTCTCTTTCGGAGACATAGCAATCCATAGGTTTTACGATACTTACTAGTCAGGTACATTCTTAGGCATTTAATATGCGGTGTTGAGTCCATTTCGTTGAGCAAGGAGTAGCTCTTGTCTATTCCATATTTGACTTAAGAAACTTAATCTGTGCTCATTTCAATCTCTGGTTTTATGCAGCACCCCAACTCACCTTTCCCCTTAAGCAAGCATAAGTTGGTTTTCTAAATTTGAGACCCTGTTCTGTTCTGTAATTCAGTTCCTGTGTAGCCAAGTTTACATTCCGTGTATTACTGATATCTTATGATGTTTCTTTTTCTGTGTGACTTACTTCAGTTACAATCATCATACCTGAATCCACTCATTGTGATGCTAAGGGCCTGATGACATAGATTTCATTGCTGAGTGATATTGCTTTGTAAGTAAATACCACAACTTCTTTATCCATTTTTCACTTTCTGCGATGTTGAACTTGTACTCTAAACGAGGTTCTTGTAAACAGAGGCGTCCCAAACTTTGGGGTGGCTGTGTCTTTTTGATTTTAATTTCCGTAAGCTATAGGACCATAAGCGGCAGTGCCCTAGGCTCTGTTGCTTTGTTTTTTAGATGTTTCAGGAAACACCATACACTTCTCCCGAGTGTCTGTTGGCAATTTACATCCCGCCCATCAGCATAACAAGGCTCCCAGTTCTCCATGGCCTGTTCTGCCTTTCTGGATTTTACACTTTTTTCAGATGGCCCTTTTGACCGGGGGGAAGTGAGACTTCATTGTAGTGCAGATTTCCTTTGCAAGCTTGCTTGGTTGGCCAAAAAGGGCGTATGCGTTTTTTCCTGAATATATTCAGGAAAAAACGCATACGCCCTTTTTGGCCAAGTGCATCATTGTGGACGTTCTGCCTCTTTCCTATGCTTTCAATGCAATTCCAGTCTACCTCCTGAAATCGGTTTCCTGCAATTCTGCCCCGCTTTCAAGTCCTCTTGGCAGCCTTACTTCAGTCTATTTTTGGACGATAGCTGTCATTTATAACTCTGCAGGTTTGTGAATTACAGTGCCCCTGAGCTCCTTTCTTCAACTCGCTTTCTTGTGACCTGGCCGCAACACCGCAGGATGGCTTCAGGCCCTAATCTGGTTCCGGCCCGGCACGCTGAGCCTTTGGTTAATTCCTCTTCCTGGTGGGAAATGAGAGTTAAATTTGCCCGTCCAGACACCTCCAGCTAGCCTCTCATTGGTTCTCGCTATTCCTGTTCATCTGCCGCAGAAATTGCAAACTGGGCCAAACAGGAGGTTAAAGGGACTGACTCTCCAAGTGGGGAGAGTGTTAGTAAAGCATCTGGAATGTTGCACCCGAGTACCAGGGGATGAAAACTGAGACATATTTGAACACGTCTCACGATCACATGGTTGATCATACTCTAGGTTCCATATGCATGTTTTAGCTGAAGGAAGAATACCTTAAACCTGGGTAGTTGAAACCCGTGGAATGGGTACCATGCAATATGACTTCAAAGGGTCTTCATTTGCTCACCGAACCTCTCCAATCCTATCACTGCTGCGTTTATGCCCCTGTACACATGCTTGATTCTCTTTCGGAGACATAGCAATCCATAGGTTTTAAGATACTTACAAGTCAGGTACATTCTTAGGCGTTTAATATGCGGTGTTGAGTCCATTTCGTTGAGCAAGGAGTAGCTCTTGTCTATTCCATATTTGGCTTAAGGAACTTTATCTGTGCTCATTTCAATCTCTGGTTTTATGCAGCACCCCAACTCACCTTTACCCTTAAGCAAGCATAAGTTGGTTTTCTAAATTTGAGACCCTGTTCTGTTCTGTAATTCAGTTCCTGTGTAGCCAAGTTTACATTCCGTGTATTACTGATATCTTATGATGTTTCTTTTTCTGTGTGACTTATTTCAGTTAGAATCATCATACCTGAATCCACTCATTGTGATGCTAAGGGCCTGATGACATAGATTTCATTGCTGAGTGATATTGCTTTGTAAGTAAATACCACAACTTCTTTATCCATTTTTCACTTTCTGCGATGTTGAACTTGTACTGTAAACGAGGTTCTTGTAAACAGAGGCGTCCCAAACTTTGGGGTGGCTGTGTCTTTTTGATTTTAATTTCCCTAAGCTATAGGACCATAAGTGGCAGTGCCCTAGGCTCTGTTGCTTTGTTTTTTAGATGTTTCAGGAAACACCATACACTTCTCCCGAGTGTCTGTTGGCAATTTACATCCCGCCCATCAGCATAACAAGGCTCCCAGTTCTCCATGGCCTGTCCTGCCTTTCTGGATTTTACACTTTTTTCAGATGGCCCTTTTGACCGGGGGGAAGTGAGACTTCATTGTAGTGCAGATTTCCTTTGCAAGCTTGCTTGGTTGGCCAAAAAGGGCGTATGCGTTTTTTCCTGAATATATTCAGGAAAAAACGCATACGCCCTTTTTGGCCAAGTGCATCATTGTGGACGTTCTGCCTCTTTTCCTATGCTTTCAATGCAATTCCAGTCTACCTCTTGAAATCGGTTTCCTGCAATTCTGCCCCGCTTTCAAGTCCTCTTGGCAGCCTTACTTCAGTCTATTTTTGGACGATAGCTGTCATTTATAACTCTGCAGGTTTGTGAATTACAGTGCCCCTGAGCTCCTTTCTTCAACTCGCTTTTTGTGACCTGGCCGCAACACCGCAGGATGGCTTCAGGCCCTAATCTGGTTCCGGCCCGGCACGCTGAGCCTTTGGTTAATTCCTCTTCCTGGTGGGAAATGAGAGTTAAATTTGCCCGTCCAGACACCTCCAGCTAGCCTCTCATTGGTTCTCGCTATTCCTGTTCATCTTCCGCAGAAATTGCAAACTGGGCCAAACAGGAGGTTAAAGGGACTGACTCTCCAAGTGGGGAGAGTGTTAGTAAAGCATCTGGAATGTTGCACCCGAGTACCAGGGGAGGAAAACTGAGACATATTTGAACACGTCTCCCGATCACATGGTTGATCATACTCTAGGTTCCATATGCATGTTTTAGCTGAAGGAAGAATACCTTAAACCTGGGTAGTTGAAACCCGTGGAATGGGTACCATGCAATATGACTTCAAAGGGTCTTCATTTGCTCACCGAACCTCTCCAATCCTATCACTGCTGCGTTTATGCCCCTGTACACATGCTTGATTCTCTTTCGGAGACATAGCAATCCATAGGTTTTAAGATACTTACAAGTCAGGTACATTCTTAGGCGTTTAATATGCGGTGTTGAGTCCATTTCGTTGAGCAAGGAGTAGCTCTTGTCTATTCCATATTTGGCTTAAGGAACTTTATCTGTGCTCATTTCAATCTCTGGTTTTATGCAGCACCCCAACTCACCTTTACCCTTAAGCAAGCATAAGTTGGTTTTCTAAATTTGAGACCCTGTTCTGTTCTGTAATTCAGTTCCTGTGTAGCCAAGTTTACATTCCGTGTATTACTGATATCTTATGATGTTTCTTTTTCTGTGTGACTTATTTCAGTTAGAATCATCATACCTGAATCCACTCATTGTGATGCTAAGGGCCTGATGACATAGATTTCATTGCTGAGTGATATTGCTTTGTAAGTAAATACCACAACTTCTTTATCCATTTTTCACTTTCTGCGATGTTGAACTTGTACTGTAAACGAGGTTCTTGTAAACAGAGGCGTCCCAAACTTTGGGGTGGCTGTGTCTTTTTGATTTTAATTTCCCTAAGCTATAGGACCATAAGTGGCAGTGCCCTAGGCTCTGTTGCTTTGTTTTTTAGATGTTTCAGGAAACACCATACACTTCTCCCGAGTGTCTGTTGGCAATTTACATCCCGCCCATCAGCATAACAAGGCTCCCAGTTCTCCATGGCCTGTCCTGCCTTTCTGGATTTTACACTTTTTTCAGATGGCCCTTTTGACCGGGGGGAAGTGAGACTTCATTGTAGTGCAGATTTCCTTTGCAAGCTTGCTTGGTTGGCCAAAAAGGGCGTATGCGTTTTTTCCTGAATATATTCAGGAAAAAACGCATACGCCCTTTTTGGCCAAGTGCATCATTGTGGACGTTCTGCCTCTTTTCCTATGCTTTCAATGCAATTCCAGTCTACCTCTTGAAATCGGTTTCCTGCAATTCTGCCCCGCTTTCAAGTCCTCTTGGCAGCCTTACTTCAGTCTATTTTTGGACGATAGCTGTCATTTATAACTCTGCAGGTTTGTGAATTACAGTGCCCCTGAGCTCCTTTCTTCAACTCGCTTTTTGTGACCTGGCCGCAACACCGCAGGATGGCTTCAGGCCCTAATCTGGTTCCGGCCCGGCACGCTGAGCCTTTGGTTAATTCCTCTTCCTGGTGGGAAATGAGAGTTAAATTTGCCCGTCCAGACACCTCCAGCTAGCCTCTCATTGGTTCTCGCTATTCCTGTTCATCTTCCGCAGAAATTGCAAACTGGGCCAAACAGGAGGTTAAAGGGACTGACTCTCCAAGTGGGGAGAGTGTTAGTAAAGCATCTGGAATGTTGCACCCGAGTACCAGGGGAGGAAAACTGAGACATATTTGAACACGTCTCCCGATCACATGGTTGATCATACTCTAGGTTCCATATGCATGTTTTAGCTGAAGGAAGAATACCTTAAACCTGGGTAGTTGAAACCCGTGGAATGGGTACCATGCAATATGACTTCAAAGGGTCTTCATTTGCTCACCGAACCTCTCCAATCCTATCACTGCTGCGTTTATGCCCCTGTACACATGCTTGATTCTCTTTCGGAGACATAGCAATCCATAGGTTTTAAGATACTTACAAGTCAGGTACATTCTTAGGCGTTTAATATGCGGTGTTGAGTCCATTTCGTTGAGCAAGGAGTAGCTCTTGTCTATTCCATATTTGGCTTAAGGAACTTTATCTGTGCTCATTTCAATCTCTGGTTTTATGCAGCACCCCAACTCACCTTTACCCTTAAGCAAGCATAAGTTGTTTTTCTAAATTTGAGACCCTGTTCTGTTCTGTAATTCAGTTCCTGTGTAGCCAAGTTTCCATTCCGTGTATTACTGATATCTTATGATGTTTCTTTTTCTGTGTGACTTATTTCAGTTAGAATCATCATACCTGAATCCACTCATTGTGCTGCTAAGGGCCTGATGACATAGATTTCATTGCTGAGTGATATTGCTTTGTAAGTGAATACCACAACTTCTTTATCCATTTTTCACTTTCTGCGATGTTGAACTTGTAGTGTAAACGAGGTTCTTGTAAACAGAGCCATTCCAAACTTTGGGGTGGCTGTGTCTTTTTGATTTTAATTTCCCTAAGCTATAGGACCATAAGTGGAAGTGCCCTAGGCTCTGTTGCTTTGTTTTTTAGATGTTTCAGGAAACACCATACACTTCTCCCAAGTGTCTGTTGGCAATTTACATCCCGCCCATCAGCATAACAAGGCTCCCAGTTCTCAATGGCCTGTTGCCTTTCTGGATTTTACACTTTTTTCAGATGGCCCTTTTGACCGGGGGGAAGTGAGACTTCATTGTAGTGCAGATTTCCTTTGCAAGCTTGCTTGGTTGGCCAAAAAGGGCGTATGCGTTTTTTCCTGAATATATTCAGGAAAAAACGCATACGCCCTTTTTGGCCAAGTGCATCATTGTGGACGTTCTGCCTCTTTTCCTATGCTTTCAATGCAATTCCAGTCTACCTCCTGAAATCGGTTTCCTGCAATTCTGCCCCGCTTTCAAGTCCTCTTGGCAGCCTTACTTCAGTCTATTTTTGGACGATAGCTGTCATTTATAACTCTGCAGGTTTGTGAATTACAGTGCCCCTGAGCTCCTTTCTTCAACTCGCTTTCTTGTGACCTGGCCGCAACACCGCAGGATGGCTTCAGGCCCTAATCTGGTTCCGGCCCGGCACGCTGAGCCTTTGGTTAATTCCTCTTCCTGGTGGGAAATGAGAGTTAAATTTGCCCGTCCAGACACCTCCAGCTAGCCTCTCATTGGTTCTCGCTATTCCTGTTCATCTTCCGCAGAAATTGCAAACTGGGCCAAACAGGAGGTTAAAGGCGCTGACTCTCCAAGTGGGGAGAGTGTTAGTAAAGCGTCTGGAATGTTGCACCCGAGTACCAGGGGAGGAAAACTGAGACATATTTGAACACGTCTCCCGATCACACGGTTGATCATACTCTGGGTTCCACATGCATGTTTTAGCTGAAGGAAGAATACCTTAAACCTGTGTAGTTGAAACCCGTGGAATGGGTACCATGCAATATGACTTCAAAGGGTCTTCATTTGCTCACCGAACCTCTCCAATCCTATCACTGCTGCGTTTATGCCCCTGTACACACGCTTGATTCTCTTTTGGAGACATAGCAATCCATAGGTTTTAAGATACTTACTAGTCAGGTACATTCTTAGGCGTTTAATATGCGGTGTTGAGTCCATTTCGTTGAGCAAGGAGTAGCTCTTGTCTATTCTATATTTGGCTTAAGGAACTTTATCTGTGCTCATTTCAATCTCTGGTTTTATGCAGCACCCCAACTCACCTTTCCCCTTAAGCAAGCATAAGTTGGTTTTCTAAATTTGAGACCCTGTTCTGTTTTGGAATGCAGTTCCTGTGTAGCCAAGTTTACATTCCGTGTATTAGTGATATCTTATGATGTTTCTTTTTCTGTGTGACTTATTTCAGTTAGAATCATCGTACCTGAATCCACTCATTATGCTGCTACGGGCCTGATGACATAGATTTCATTGCTGAGTGATACTGCATTGTACGTAAGTACCACAAATTCTTTATCCATTTTTCACTTTCTGTGATATTGAACTTGTACGGTAAACGAGGTTCTTGTAAACAGAGGCGTCCCAAACATTGGGGTGGCTGTGTCTTTTTGATTTTAATTTCCCTAAGCTATAGGACCATAAGTGGAAGTGCCCTAGGCTCTGTTGCTTTGTTTTTTAGATGTTTCAGGAAACACCATACACTTCTCCCGAGTGGTTGTTGGCAATTTACATCCCGCCCATCAGCATAACAAGGCTCCCAGTTCTCCAAGGCCTGTCCTGCCTTTCTGGATTTTACACTTTTTTCAGATGGCCCTTTTGACTGGGGGGAAGTGAGACTTCATTGTAGTGCAGATTTCCTTTGCAAGCTTGCTTGGTTGGCCAAAAAGGGCGTATGCGTTTTTTCCTGAATATATTCAGGAAAAAACGCATACGCCCTTTTTGGCCAAGTGCATCATTGTGGACGTTCTGCCTCTTTTCCTATGCTTTCAATGCAATTCCAGTCTACCTCCTGAAATCGGTTTCCTGCAATTCTGCCCCGCTTTCAAGTCCTCTTGGTAGCCTTACTTC